>NC_132910.1:32210221-32510935 GCF_047675955.1 Chlorocebus sabaeus
ATACGTACTGAGTAGATGAACTGGTAAATATTTCTAAGACTCATTTGTGATTAAAGGGACTGTCTGAAAGATTCCAAGTGAGACAGAGGAGTCTTTAGGAAGCAGTGATGTGGTCCCCAAGGCGGTAGTCTCCTCATCTGTTAAGTGACTCCCTACTTCTTGGGTCCTTGTGAGGATGGCTTGAATCCATAAAGCTCTTGAGAAAGTGGCTGGAACATAATAAACCCTTGATAATTCCTGGTATCATTAGGCTACTGTCAACATCACAATATCTATTACTTAATGTGTGGTCATAGTGTTATGAAAGCTCTGAATTTTAGGTCTGAAAGCTCTCAATTTTGTGACTAAAGGAATTTTGACTAAAAATGTCCAATCTGTTTCTGACACTTTCCCACCAACCAATTCTGTGGCTCCCCTAGACTAGTTTCTACTTAGAATTGCTATGATGGAAAAGGGGTACACAGATTTAGAATGTAAGTGTAATTTCATGCCCATTATATTGGACTAATAAATTATCACTAATCCTGGTAGTTGGCGGACAGGGCAGTTCTTACCACATTTCATATGTAGCAGGATCCAAACCTCTTGGAACATTTTGGTTGAGCTGGGTGCTTGTCATCAGTACCTGGATGAAGGAGAGACTTGTACCTCTGGACAATGGCCAGCCACCTACGAAGAATCAATGGCATACTAACTCCAGATATCTCTGTTGTTGTCTTGTTCTCCATGTTTTTTACATTAGAACTGAAAATATTTGTTCCTTTCACTTAAAATCTTTATTTCTTAAAGAAATAGGAACTTGTATTAAAGTCTAATATTCTGCCTTCCCACTTACTCTTTACTTTCCTTCACTGCCAGTCACCCCATCCAGTCACTCACCAAGTTCAGAGAATGTCACTTTCAAATATTTCTTGAATAGTGCTTCTTGAATTTTAATCTGCATGTGCATCACCTGGAGATCTTGTTAAAATGCAGAGTTTGATTCAGTGGATCTGGAGTCAGACACATTTTGTAAAGTAAACACAACTGAATATAGCACCCATATTAAAAAAAAAAAAAAAAAAAAAAAAAAGATTATTATGAGCACTCCAGAAGTCAGCTGTAATTGGTTGAATGGTGGTTCCCAACAATATCAGGTTCTAATCCCTGGAAACCTATGAGTGTCCTCTTATATTGTAAAGTTTTTGTACATATAATTATACAAAGAATCTGGAAATGAAGAAATTGTCCTGGATTATCCAGGTGGGCCCCAAATACCATCACAGGTGTCCTTATAAGAGCAGGAGAGGCAAATTAAACACATGTGTGGACCTGCCAACACCTTGATAGGGGACTTCCATCCTTCAGAACTGTGAGAGAAGGACTTTCTGTTGCTTTAAGCCACCAAGTCTGGCATATTTTTATACCAGCATTAGAAAACAAGTGCACTAGCATTAATGCCTTTCAAAACGAACTACCCCTCATCCTTTTATGTGATTAAGACTTACATTCTTTTGTGATAACACTTTTTAGGAAGTCTGAAAGAGATGAGTGCAAAGTCCTTTCTATTATACCTTTATATTACTACACGATATCTCTTGCTCATTTTCTCCTCTTACTTTCTCGTTGAAGATACCCTTGCATATTGAGCATTGAGAAATCTCTCTATTTCTGTATCTCAATTACTGGGCCTACTTGCGTGATTCATTAACTATTGCAATTATTAAATTTGTTCAGCACTTTTGCAGTAAGCCTATGTATCATTAATTATAGAATTTGATTCTTCTAAAAAATCCCTGGCTGTAACTAATATTTGAATAACACTTTCTAATAATGTACGTGAAAAGTTATTGAAATTTTATACTGTATTGCTTTCTATGCTGATTATAACAAATTACCACAAAGTTAGCAGCTTAAAAAACCATAGTTTATTATCTTACAGTTTTGTAGGTCAGATATCTGGCATGGGTCTTAGCAAGCTAAAACCAAACTCTCAGCATAGCTGAGTTCCTTTCTACAGGCTTCTGAAATGAATCATGTTTGTTGCCTTATCTAGCTTCTAGAGGTTGCCCACATTCCTTGGCTCATGGCCCCTTTCCTCTACATTCAAAGCCAACATGTTGAAGTTTACCTGACCATCTTCAGTAGTCACATTGCCCTCTCTAATCACAACTGGGAAAGGTTGTTCCTCTTATAAGGACCCTTGTGATTAGATTGGGCTGACCCAGATAATTCAGTATAATCTCTCCACCTCAAGGTCCTTAACTTTAAGCACATTTTCAAAATCCCTTATGTCAAGGAAAGTGATATATTTAGAGGTCCTGGAGATTAGGATGCATACATCTTTGAGGGGGCATGATTCTGCCTGCTACATAGTTTCCAGTTATATAACCTAATTTTGATGATCTAGGAGATTTTAAGGTTTCATATTATTCTTAGAAAACAAAAGACTTTTTGATTATTTTTATATTAACTGCCTTTATTTTGTAAAGTCACTCAATTACAAAAGTTTTCACTGAAAGCATTACTCCTCCAAACATTTTGTCTTTCTGAAATGCTATTTAATATAATTCCAGGTTTTCAACTAGTAGTTTTTATAATGAAATTGTTGTTTTCCCTAAACTAGGGATGCATAATAATTTTAAATAGTATTATTAACAAATGTATTACTTAGTTGCTTCTGAGATTATGTCTTTTGAAGTGAATGATAAAATTGGTCTTATTTTTATAAATTAGAAAACTGAGATGAAAAGATTAGCTTTTATCAGTGCCTATTAAGAGAAAAGAAAAGCTAAAATTAGAGTTCACAGATATTTTACCTGTAATTCTTCTTATAGTTCATTAAATTCCACTGTACCAACTTAGTGATTCATTGTATTTTTTAAACTTCTCTCTTTTTAATTATACTTTAAGTTCTGGGATACATGTACAGAACGTGCAGGTTTGTTACAAAGGTATACATTTGCCATGGTGGTTTGCTGCACCCATCAGCCTGTCATCTACATTAGTTATTCCTCCTAATACTATCTTTCTCCTAGCCCCCCAACCCCTGACAGGCCCTAGCGTGTTATGTTCCCCTCCCTGTGTCCATGTGTTCCCATTGTTCACCTCCGACTTATCAGAGAGAACATATGGTGTTTGGTTTTCTATTCTTTTGTTAGTTTGCTGAGAATAATGATTTCCAGCTTCATCCATGTCCCTGCAAAGGACATGAACTCATTCATTTTTATGGCTGCATAGTGTTCCATGGTGTATATATGCCACATTTTCTTTATACAGTCTATCATTGATGCACATTAGGGTTGGCTCCAAGTCTTTGCTATTGTGAATAGTGCTGCAATAAACATACGTTTGCATGCATCTTTATAGTAGAATGATTTATAATCCTTTGGGTAAATACCCAGTAATGGGATTGCTGGGTCAAATGGTATTTCTGGTTCTGAAACCTTGAGGAATCACCCTCCTGTCTTCCACAATGTAAATTAGTTCCAACTAATTTACACTCCCAGCAACCATGTAAAAGCTTTCCTATTTCTCCATATCCTCTCCAGCATCTGTTGTTTCCTTTTTAATGATCGCCATTCTAACTGGCATGAAATGGTATCTCATTGTGGTTTTAATTTTCATTTATCTAATGACCAGTGATGATGAACTTTTTTTCATATGTTTGCTGGCCACATAAATGTCTTCTCTTGAGAAGTGTCCTTCACCCACTTTTTGATGGGGTTGTTTGTTTTTTCTTGTAAATTTGTTTAAGTTCCTTGTAGATTCTGGATATTAGCCCTTTGTCAGATGGATAGATTGCAAAATTTTCTCCCATTCTGTAGGTTGCTTGTTCACTCTGATGATAGTTTTTTTTTTTTTTTTTTTTTTTTTGCTGTGCAGAAACTCTTTAGTTTAATTACATCCCATTTATCAATTCTGGCTTTTGTTGCCATTGCTTTTGGTGTTTTAGTCATGAAGTCTTTGTCCATGCCTATGTCCTTAATGGTATTGCCTAGGTTTTCTTCTAGGGTTTTATGGTTTTAGGTCTTATGTTTAAGTCTTTAATCCATCTGGAGTTAATTTTTGTATAATGTATGAGATAGGGGTCCAGTTTAAGTTTTCTGCATATGGCTTGCCCATTTTCCCAACACCATTTATGAAATAGGGACTCCTTTGCTCATTGCTTGCTTTTTGTCAGGTCTGTCAAAGATCAGATGGTTGTAGATGTGAGGTCTTATGTCGGAGGCCTCTGTTCTGTTCCTTTGGTCTATATATCTGTTTTGGTACCAGTACCATGCTGTTTTGGTTAATGCAGGCTTGTAGTATAGTTTAAAGTCAGGTAGTCTGATGCCTCCAGCTTTGTTCTTCTTGCTTAGGATTGTTTTGGCTATATGGGCCCTTTTTGGCTTCATATGAAATTTAAAGTAGTTTTTTCTAATTATGTGAAGAAAACCAATGTATTTTTTAACATATTGAGTGGATGTGTTGCCTAAACATTAGAAAAAAGTAGGAACTCTTATCTGCTGATTTTGTTGATATGTGGATACTTCTATCTGTTTCAAACCCTTGAATTCATCAAAATCCATTTGCATTATACTTTTACAATGAGCCTAGACTGATCGTCCTAGACAACAGTGATACATTTCTTCTCCCAAAGACACACTGCTTATTTAGTTTATGGTTCTTTTAGTGCATATGAGCTGCTTTGAATTGTTCCTCAACTGCCTTGAATTGTTTATTGCCTTTTATATGAATTAAATATTTCCTTCCAAAAGAATTGTGAACTGCTTGGTGGCAAATGATATACACTATGCTTTTTCCATATTCCTTTTGTACTTATTATACTGTTTTTCCCATTGTAGGTATTTATGGTATATTTGTTAATTGATCAACAGTATCACATCCTCATCATTATTTTCAGCATCATCGCAAAGCATGTCCTGAGCAAATGACAAGTTGTCTAGAACATTGTCTAGGATGTCCTTAAAAATGCTTACTATGTATTATACTCCTGTCATACATGGGGAAAGAAATACTGTCTCTTGTTCTGGTGAATTCATGGACCAATTCGAAGCACAAAAAGGTTGTATGAACAAATATAAATTTCAAGAGACTGAAAGATTTGGCAGGTTTGCTTCCCTCTCCCTCAAGCCTTTAATGGCAGCCTAACTTGAGGCAGGCCATGTCATCTCTGGCCATAACTGTTTTCTCATCTGTAAAATGACCACTACAGCAATTTCTTTCCTGCATACCCTATTGCTAGAATAAGCAAATAGAAGATAATTCACTTTAAAAAGGTAAATTCCTCATAAAAATCAAATTATTATTCATGGTTATCTCAAAGCCACATTCAGTGATGAGAATTTGCAAGGGGACAAACTTTGTTGAAAAAAAAAAAGGGAGGATACTCTCTGTGGAATTCCCATTTTAACAATCCCCCTGAATGTCTTTTAAGGTAATAAAAGCCCCTGATTGGCTTTGCATAGCCCATACGCCTTTCTTGTGTCTGAGACCTTGAAGTCCCTAGGAAACATCCAAGAAATGACCAAGGTTCTAGCAAGGAAAAAGAGGCCCACTCTGAAGCCTAATATGTCTTAATTTATTTTTGTGTCTACTCTACAGATAATGAAACTGCTTTATAGGATTTTGTTGTGAGTTGCAAATGAGATAATTCTTGTGAAAACCCATATGCAAAAACATTGTTTTTAGCAGCTTAACTTAGAAAAATCTGAAACAGTTCATGTCAGAAATTTGCTTTGTTGTTGTTAATAAGAAGTATCTTTTTATGAAAAATGTATGAATTTTACACTTTAGATTTGAGTGATCCACATTCAAATTAAGTTACCCATATTCAGAATATGTAACTCGAACTAGATGGTATATGTTGTGTTCTCATCTTTAATAATTAAGTACAGCGTCAGCTACTTCTAAGGGTACATCTATCAGAAGTGTTTACCATGTTGATAGGTGTGACTCAAATGGTAAACAAAAGGCAGAAAGAACTTAGATGACATAAGATTTAAACTGACATCAATGAAAGTAGGTAAGTTGGAGTTTTGTCTTACAGGTAAATGTTACCAGGTTACTTTGGCTTAGTTATCATGGTTAAGAACAAAATTATTTCACATGGGCAGATAAGAAAGATAAACACACATTCTTTTTTATCTTCAGATGACAATTTTATATGTGCACAATGCCCTTAAACCACATCCTGCATGTTTTGGATTTCAGAGACTTTAAGATTAAGGGCAGTTCTTTTTATCTGATGCTTATTCTCATGGTTTGTTTTGATTTTTTTTTTTTTTTTCCCCTAGCATGATACATAAGAGTTTTGAATTGTTTAAAGATCCTTCTGGACTTATGAGCAAAGGAAGGAGAGGATTAAGATGATCTTATTTTTATTTCATATTTATTAAGCACCTTAAGTTATTCCAGGATTTTTAGAAAATGCCAAACTAAAATAGCCTCCAAATAATTGGTTTTGCCTCTTAGATTTTTAGAAGAATCATTCAAATGTCTCTTTGGCCCCACCTCCTTTCTTTTACGTATGAGGAAATTTAGTCACAAAGAGCTTAAGTGAGTTATCTCTAGTCAGAGAGCTGGCTCACGACAAAACTGGAAGTAGATGTTTTCACTTTCATCCAGTTGAGAGTCCCTCCACTACACCAAACTGCCACTCATGACAACTAAATATTTCCAGTAAAGAAAGATGTATAATTACATACTAGAATGTAAGAACATTAAAGGTAGAAATAATTTTATTCATCCATGTGCCCAGCACACAGTAACAATAAGCACTTTATAAATATATGTTGAATAATTGAAATGTTAACCAGCACTCATTTAACTGTATCACATGGCATAAGGAATCAGTGCATCATCTTTCACTGAGGTAAGCATCTTAATTGAAGACCTAGCTATTCATTTAGCCTAAACTCTGTGGTCTCACTGGTAATAAGGGCACTAAACTCCACCTATCTAGGAGAGAACAACACTCTCTACAGCACTAGTCTTGAAAATCCTAATTTCAAAGTGACCATACAAAAGTCCCTGTACAAATATCATTCTATAACTCTTCACTGTCATGTTCCAACATAATCCCTGACTGTGATGTTATACTGCCCAGATGAGCAGTTAAGTCTACATAGGCTCAGCAATTTCTATCACAATAGGATCTTTTGATAATATTTTTAGAAACCAAATAAATAATTTAAACATTACAAAACTACTATTAGTAATATGAGTTATATAAAAGGTGGTATTAAGATTATATATGATCCAAAACTAGGATCCCCAGATAACTAAAACCTGTGTGATAACAACCCCCCACCCCGCCCACCCCGCTGCCCAACAGGTTCCTAAGACAGTAACCCAGGCAAGTGGGTACCCTCTTCTGAAATGAAGCTTTTGTCCCAAAACCCAAGTAGGCCCACGGCAGAGCTAAGCTCAACCACATGAAAGATTTTGCCTGTGTTAAATATTGTCTTATGTGACCAAAGACACTCAAAATCGATTGAGAGGCCTTCTTACCTCTTTTTAACCCAAGCCCTTTTATAAATTTTTGTTTACTAGTCTAATGAAAAAGTCTTGGCAAGAAAACAACCCAGGATATCTTTGTAAGGCTGAGAGGAAACAGCCTAATCCACTCACCCCAGTATTTCTCAGTGTGTGAGCATGGAAAAGAGACTGAATGTCCTTTGCATATCTGCTCAGTACATATCCTGAAACCTTACTCACAGCTTCTCCTCCTTGAGTGTAGAATGAACGGGGTGGCTAGTGAGGGTGGGAGAGATGGAGGACTTTGGGTCATCAGCTAGATATAAAAAGCAAATTACATGCAGATGAGAAGAGGCTCTTCTTCTCTATTGTTGAGCAATATTCATGGGTTCCTGAGTTCTAACCCTGATTTTTTACCGTCTTCTTCACAGCTGAACTCAGCCAAATCATCTAATAGTTCTAGCATAGACATTGGGTCATAGTTGATACTTCTTTATTTTTTCATGTCACTGGCTGATCCCTCCAGCTTTTCCTTACTATCAGAGTAGGAGAATGGCACTAGAGAACAATAGTGAAGAAAACAGGCTTAGAAATTCGGCACAGTTGGCTTCTAATTCCAGCTCTGTCATATATAACCTGAAAAAATTACTTAACACCTCTTAAATCACAGTTTTCTGTGATCAATAAAATGGGGATAAGTATGCTTACTTGGTAAGTTTTATTGTGAATGTTAAGTGTAATAATGCACAGAAAGTGTTTAGCACAGTGCATGACCCAGTTTGATCACTAGTAGATACTATATTCTAGTAACAATAGTGAAGGCTTGTGAACTTAAGTGGAATACGGAAAGATACTTTTCAGTCAGCTGAAATCTTAGGCTCAGGATTACCTTGGGCACCTAAGTAACAGTTGCCCCGTCACATGGTTAGGCTATGACACTAGATATTGCCAACAAAGCATCAGGGTAGGGAATATTTACTAGCCTGAAATGTTCATTTCCTTCTAACTCTTTGCAGCAGTGCATAGTGGATGGTAGTGGATAAAGTTTGAAGGGGTATTCTTGCTAAATCCAATCTTACTACTATCCCTTTAATCATAAAATAGGTTAAATGCCAACATACTGCCTGAAACAAGAACAAATAGAATTTATGTTTATCTTGCTCATTTTGGTTGCAACACTTCGAATCGTGAAGGATTGGGGCAACATCTTTTCACTATTTCCTATGTATCAACAATATCTTCTGTTTTATCATCTATCCTTATTCATAGCACCATCTGCTCAATACCCACACTATTTTTTTTTCAAAAGACCTTTCTATTTTTTCAGTGATGTTTTTTAAAAATCTGATCATTTACATTCTGTTGCATAAAACTGTTCAATGACTTTTATTGCAGTTAAGTTAAATTGAAAGCCATTATTAGAACCCACATGGCCTACCTAATCTCAAGTTTTATTTCACATCATGCCTTCTCCACCCTCTTCTCTACTCTCACTACTGCTCAGCCACATTGACTTTCTTTCTATTTCTTGAACAGGCAAGGCTATTTCCTGCCTTAGGGCCAAAGTACTTGCTATTCCCTTTGCCTCGAATGTTCTTCACTCACATCTTCCCCTGGATTTTTATTATTCAAGTTTCAAGTAAAACAATTTCTTCTCAGGAAGACCCTATTCAACTACCCTATCTGCTAGATTTCTTCCAATTAATCTCAACTTTATTGTTTTCACAGCACAGTATCTCTGCCTGTAATGTTGGTTTGGGGCAAAATATTTAATTATTATGTGATTATTAAATAGAAATAGAAATATCTAATATATCAGAAATGCAAATAAAGCCCCTATCAAATAAAGGATTAGTAATTGTGACTGATTTATTATTAAGAAATTATTTTTTCTTTCTATCAAGCATGCAAATGATTCATGCTCATTTTGAGGTTAAATATGAAAAGTGGTAGAAGAAATACATTTTTATCTTCTCTTTTCTATTGTTCACTTATGCATTTTGTCAATAAACATTATTGCATGTTTTCCCTTTGCTGGGTGTGATGCTTGATTGTGGAGATACCTCGGTAAATGATAGCATCCCTAATCACAAGCAACTCGAGCTCTAATAGGGAGACTTTATTAGAGGCACACTGCATCTCATTCATCTCCTGAGGCAGTGTGATAGGAATGAGGTAAGAAATGAGTTCTGTAGGGACACTGCATAGGGATGGAGGAATTGGTCCACAAAATCCTCCAATGAGATGAGTTTCAAAGGGATAAGAAGATGGTCATATGGTAAAGGAGAGGAAGCTCATTCCATATTTTCAGGTGATAAATTGTGTGTGTTTTTCACTAGACTGTGAACTCCATGAGGTCAGGGTCTTACTTTGTTCAATACTGTATCTCCAGCACCTAGGATAGCACTTGGTGCACAGTAGTCTCTCATTAGGTATCCTTGAATGAGCCCCTCTAAGGCATAGTATGATTTACTCTGGTGCCTATACAAGATACAGATGGGTTTTTAAACTCAAAATTTGATAGAGAAAATGAGGTTTTTTAGGTTGACAATTATAATGAGAATTGTAAATAATTTACTACACATTCATATTCAGTGAATTAAAAAGCCTATCTAGTGGTTTCAGATACTGATTTGTAGTTTCTCTTTACTGAGGAAGTGGTTTTAACCCATAATTAGTATTGTTAATTGATGAGATTCTGCTCAGGCTTGTTCATATCCTCTGTTGTTTGTCTCAGGATGCTCTTATCCCATTGATATGACCACATTCTTTTTGACTCGTTTATCTCTGATTTTTTAGTCTTTGCTTTCTCCTGAAGCCCTCTAATACCAACCAGCACACTGTAAAGTGCGGAGTGCCTATCTGCCTGCTACTGAGAATGCCTCTGTAATGTTGCTGTCATTTTCGGTTAGGTTCCAAGATTGTGCCCTATCCTCCTGAGCAATTGCATTCTTCTGCAAGAACAATGTCCTTTAGTGATGATAGTGAAAATTAACAAAATATCCCTTTGCTCAGAAGAATCATTTTGTTCTTGGAGTCTGAACTGAAAACAGAACCTAGTTTCCTGCCTGCCACCCCACAAGCATAGTATAGTAGTAAGATCATAGGCTTCATGTCCAGATGCTGGGGTACAGATCCCAGCATCACGACTGACAATTCCTGCTGCTTTAGATTCATTTCTTCCTTCTCCACCCTACTCTACCCAGGAAGGCTGCTTCTATTAAAGTACATGCATATCAGGCTCTGGCCCCAGTGGGATATGGCCAGTATGAAACTCTAGCAAGAAGGTACTTATTCCCTCGACCCTTCATAGACATACAGCTGTCTATGTCCCTTGACATAATCTCTCTGCAATTCTGTAGAATACTCACATACAACTCTTCCTCCCTCTCCTTTTTGGGTTCTGATAAACTCTCCATCTTGGGAATAGTGTTGGGGAAAGTCCAGTGGCTGAGATGGTGTCAGTTTTATTACTAATAGCTCCAGGTTCATGCAACATCCCTTGTGGTGACCCTACATGCCATCCATTAGTCCCTGTGTAAACAAACAAATGTTGCCATTGTTTCCTGTTAGAAATCCGACTGATGCACTAACTATGTGACCCTAGGCCAGGTACTTAACCTTCTCGTGCTTCAGTTTTCTCATCTGTGAAACAGAATTAACAATGGTACCTACGTTATGGGGCTTTGGTTAAGATTAAATGAGAAAATTTCTGGCATATAGTAAACACTCAATAAACAATAGCTTTTAGGGCTACTATTTGTTGCATGGTGACACTTTCTGTGAAGCATAATTAGATAAATAGTTCGCTGAAGATTATTTTTGTTGGCCTTTGCTTAATTATCTCAATCCCAAATCCCTGTCAGTTATACACCTACTGTGAGTCAGGCCAGGAAACACATTAAGGATACAAAGTTAAGGCTGGACGTGGTGGCTCATGCCTGCAATCCCAGCGCTTTGGGAGGCTGAGGCGAGTGATCACTTGAACTCAGGAGTTCAAGACCAGCCTGGGCAACATGGCAGAACCCCGTCTCTACAAAAAAATACAAAAATTAACAGGTTGTGGTAGTGTGCACCTGTAGTGCCAGCTACTCGGGAGGCTGAGGTAGAAGGTTGGCTTGTACCTGGGAGGTCAAGCCTGCAGCGAGCTGAGATCATGCCACTGCACTCCAGTCTGGGCAACAGAGTGAGACCCTGTCTCAAAAAAAAAAAAAATATGGGATACAAAGTTTGATAAACATATACTCTCCAGACTACAAGGACCTCAAAAACCACAATATAAAGTGATGAGTACTAAAATAGAAACATAGTTATGCCTCAGGGATATGTTCTGAGAAATGTGATGTTAGGCAATTTCATCTTTTTGTAAACATAGAGTTTACTCACACAAACCTAGATGCCTATTGTTTCTAGGCTAAAAACCTGTTCAATATTACTGCCTGAATATTGTAGGCAATTGTAACACAGTGGTAAGTATTTGTGTATCTAAACATAGAAAAGGCACAGTAAAAATACAGTACGTTGGGCAACTGTGGTGGGAGGGATTGCTTGAGCCCAGGAGTTTGATACTAGCTTGGGTACTATAGTGAGACCCTTACTCTCCAAATACTAAAACTAAACACAAATTAGCTGAGTATGGTGGCACTTGTCTATAATCCTAGCTACTTGAGAGGCTGAGATGGAGGCCCACTTGAGCCCAGGAGGTCAAGGCTGCTGTGAGCCATGATCACACCAATTCTCTCCAGCCTAAGTGACAGAGCAATACCCTGTCTCGAAAAAACAGAAACAAAACAAAACAAAAACAGTATAAAAGATAAAAAATGGTACACCTGTATAAGGCATTTACCGTGAATGGAGCTTGTAGAACTGGAAGTTGTGCTGGGTGAGTCAGTGAGTAGTGAGTGAATATGAAGGCCTAGGACATTACCATACACTATGGTAGACTTTATAAACACTGTACACTTAACTGACACTAAATTTATAAAACAACATTTTTCTTTCTTCTGTAATAAATTCACCTTAACTTACTATAACATTTTTACTTTATCAAATTTCAAATTATGAAAACTTTTTGACTCTCTTGTAATAACACAATATAAAACACAAACACACTGTATAGCTACATAAAATATTTGTCTTTATATCATTATTCTATAAGCTTTTTATATTTAAAATGTTTTTATTATTTTTTTCTTTACTTTTTAAACTTTGTTATTAAAAACGAACACAAAACTAGCCTACACTGGGTCAGGCTTATCAAGATGTCACTAGGCGATATGAAATTTTCAGCTCCATTAGAGTTGTATGGGACCCCCATGGTGCATGAGGTTCATTGTTAACCAAAATGTTGTTATGGGGTACACGTGTATTTTTAAAACTGTTATGGGAGCTCAGATGGGAAGCAGAGGAAATTCCCAAGACGATGGTAAAAAGAATTCCCCAAAATGACAGTTCATTCTCTTTGAAACCTAGAAAAAAATCAAGTACAGGTAAAAGAAAGCAGTGAGCTTCTGAGGGCACATCCCCAGGAAAATAAAAACAGACAGACTATGAATACATTGAGAAGATAGTTACAGTTTTGCTGGAAATTGTGAGGGGATGAGTGATAGGTACATAGAAAATCAAGGGAGTAAGTGTGATCTCACCTATATGTGGAATCTAAAAAAGTTGATCTCATAAAAGTAGAGAGGAGAATTGTGGTTACTAGAGGCTAGGGAGGATAGAGGGAGGGAGAAATGGTGAGAGGTTGGTCAATAGGTATATTGTTGCAATTAGATGGGTGGAATAAATTCTGAAGTTCTATTGCACAGTAGGGGGACTATTGTTAAAACAATGTATTGTATATTTTAAAATAGCTAGAAGAGAAGATTCTGAATAATCTCACCGCAGAGAAATGTTTGAGGTGATGGATATGCTAATTACCCTCATTTGATAATTACACAATGTATACATATATTGAAATATCACAATGTACCCCATAAATATGTACAATTATTATGTGTCAATTAAACAGTTTAAAAGCTTATAAACTGAGGGGGTATAACGTCAAAACAACCCAATAGAAAATAAAAAGTTTGAAGAAAGAAAATTTAATCATAGCTAGGGAATAAATACTTTAACCTTTCTGATTCTATAACTCAGCTGTGGCTAATGTTTATAAGGTCAAAAATTGAAAACACTGACTAACTTTTTAACCTAAAATTATGGCATAGCTTTATGGGGGGGGGAATAAAAGGAGAAAAAATGTAGGAATGGTTTGAGAGTGGAAAAGAGACACATTAGAAATCATCATCTTCCATATAATTAGAAGTAGAAACAAAAAGAAAAACATTAAGAAATATCAGTATTAATATGTTATTTAGAAATAACTCAGAGTTAAAGGAGGTTCATTTGAGGAACAGATGCCAAGATGAGGAAGGAGAAAAAGATAGTACTATATTTTTTGGAAAAGTTTGAGGTTAGTATTTGAGTTTTAGAAAGTATATGAATGCATTATTGAATAAAATAAATATAAATATGAAATTAAATACCTTAAACAAAAGGAAATATATGTAAGGGAGAGGTGAGGGTAGTCCTAGAATAGTAGTTTGGTAGGAAATTATGAGCAATCTGTAATACTAAAGAGATTGCACTTCAGAACTCCAAGTAGCTAATAAAAACAGGAGAATCATATGCAGATTTCCATTTTAGAGAAGAATTTCTCAACTAATTTTGAAGATGGATAGAGTGAGGAATGAACGGTATCCAGGAAAGTAGTTATGATAGTTCAACAGGGAAACAATGAGGTTTGAAATAAGATGTTGGCAATCATCACACAAAGCAAAGACAAGCTTATTTCTTGAAGCTAAAATCAGCAGAATTTATAGAATCTGATCACTTAGATGTCAAAGTAAAAGAAATCAAAGTTAATACAGAAGCTTCTACTTTTTGGTTGATGGTGCAGATATTTGTTCTTATGACAAACATAAGAACAAATTTATGGAATGACATGATTTTAAAAATCTAGATGCCTGGATTACATCCAGTTAGAATTATGTAGTAGACAGTAACACACACAATTTTTAAAATCAAGGAAAACCTCAAAACTGGAGATAAACGATTTAAAAGCTTCTGGTGTATAAGTGGTAGTTGAAGTCACTGTCCAAGAAAAGAGTGTCTGGCCAAACTAAGGAGCACCTATATTTAAAGAGGATCCAGTAATGAAGCCTAAGAAATGTATTAATTCCTTATTAATTTAATCATTCTTTCAACAAATATTTTTAAGCATCTACTATGAGCTAGGCACTGAAAAGTTCTTTGTAAAACTTGCATCAAAGGTTTCCTGTGGTTCTCAGTAAATTCTTTCTTTTAAACCTCTTAACATTCTGTGAAAATAGATGAAAATAAGAGAGGCATTATGCATTTCATTATTTCACAATTATGTCATTTTACACTTATAAAAATGTAGGGAAAATACATAGTTGGAATGAAAGGAAAATAAAAAGAAGGAATGATTGCCTATGCAGGATCTGAAAGGTATAGGAGAAGGTGTGGGTATTTGGGCAACCCTGACCCATGAAGTAGAAGAAAAATAGCTTGTGAAAGACCCAGTCAAAGCATCAAAACAACTGGAAAAATCAAGTAAGCTACAGGATCATGTAGAAATAATAATTTCAGTATGAAAATACGGGATGGGAAGGGATGAGGTGGGCCCATTTTCAGGGATATTCAAATCAGCCTGCATCTTCTACTATAGTTGATCTATTATTTTGGTATTGGAATGACATCACAGATCTTGGCTCTCTGGCACATTGTTATGTTAGTTACAGTAACCTCAGTGTGGAACTACAGTTGAATTTCTATCATTAAAACCCTGGCAATATGATTTGTCAGGAAGCTTCAGCTGGTGTTTATTATAGGCCTGCGATTGTGCTACTAAATGTATGTTAGCTTCTACAAGGATAGATCTGGGCTTCTTTCGGCAATTACTGGAATATAAGAGGAGAATATAAGAAGGCAGCCAGATATTTTTATATTCTGATCTACCTATATAGCTGACTCTTATTAAACTTTTTTTTATTGTATCTTTATACTTCCTTCCTGCCTTCTCTTCCCTTTTCTGTTTCTTCTCTTTATTCTTTCCTGCCCTGTTCTAAGTCAGCTCTAAAACACAAACACATTAAAATAAAACCATGGTTCTCAAAGCGCAATTCCCTTGATCAGCAGAATCAGCATCATCTGAGAGCTTGTTAAAAATGCAAATTCTTGGACATCATCCAAGACCTACTGAATCTGAAACTCTGGGGATGGGACTCAGCAATCTGTGCTTTGCAAGCCTTTCAGGTGATTCTTATGTGTGATAAACTTAGAGAAATACCCAATAAAATGAAGAAATTGGAGACACACACACAGAGAGAGACAGAGGGACAGAATAATAAAATAATAAGATAAATCAAAAAGAGAAGTTTGAACATAAAATTGTTTTTATGGCAAACAAAAAGTTTGATTCTATGCTTTCCAAACAGATAAAAGCAAAGAAAGAAGCATTATCAGTTTATGTGATTCCTTTGACACTGGATTCTATTTAAGAAAGAACCAACTTCCTTTCTCTGTTGCTCTTAGAGAAAGATTTCTAAAGGGTTATCTAAGATATGTTTATTTCTTATTTCTCTATTCTCTCTTTAATTCATCATAGTTGGCCTCATCATCTATTGAAAATGCTCTTGATGACATCATCAGTGTAAAGTTCTCTTTCTAATATTCAGCAACATGAAACCCAGCTAGTTATTCTATTCTATTCCTTTTGATAGATGCACATTAGGAATACCATCAATTCATTCACTTAGCAAATAGTTATTGAACGGCCAGTATGTACCAGGCACTGTGATAGCATGTAGAACAAAATAAAGTCTCTACCTTTATGGCGCCTGCAAACTAAGGAGAAAGACAATTTATTTTCTTTTTTAAAAATTTATTTATTTATTCGTTTGTTTGTTTGTTTATTTATTTTTTGAGACGGAGTCTCGCTCTATCGCCCAGGCTGGAGTGCAGTGGCATGATCTCGGCTCACTGCAACCTCTGCCTCCCGGGTTTGATTAATTCTCCTGTCTCAGCCTTCCAAGTAGCTGGGATTACAGGCACCCGTCACCACACCCAGCTGATTTTTGTATTTGTAGTAGAGATGAGGTTTCCCTATATTGGTCAGGCTGGTCTTGAACCCCTGACCTCAGGTGATTCACCTGCCTCGCCCTCCCAAAGTGCTGGGATTATAGGCATGAGCCACCATGCCCAGCCAAAAGGCAATTTTAAAATGAGGTAAAACATAAAGAAATAAATATCAGATAGATACAGCTGCTATGAACAAAAATAAAACAAGTCAAAGCCATAGCACCTGTAAAGTACATGCTACTTTTGTTAGAGAGACCAAGGAAGACTTCCAGAGGAGTGAAATTTTAGCAGAAATCTATATGAAGTGAGAGACCAAGATTTTTAGATAGCTGAGGAAAGGGCATTTTTGGCAGAAAACATATCATACAAAAGGGCCCTAGGCAGAAACATTTTTATCAGAAGACCAATATGGCTGGAGTAGAATAAGGTATGGGGAAAATAGTGGGAATTAGGTTGGAAAAATATGCAAGAAACAGACTATATATGTTGAAGGTAGAGGCAACAAGACTTGTGAATGGATTGAAATGAATGTGAAGTGTCATGAAAAGTAGGCATCAAGAAGAACCCCTAGGTTTTTGGCCTGAGCAATTAGGTAAATAGTGTTGCATATTACATGGAAAGAAGATTTGGTTGAGGTGGTGAGACAGGATATTAAAAGAAGTTGTGTGATAGACATGTTCAGTTTTAATTGTCTATGAGACCTTAGGGAAGAGAGAAAAGAATATACACACTAGTCTGAAATTCATGAAAGAGTAAAAAGTGATAATTAAATAAATTCATGGAACTGGATAAGATCAACTGGTGAGTGAATGCAGACAGAGAAAGGATGAGGACTAAGCCTGGGAGAATTCCAAAATTTAGAGGTCAGGAAGAAGAGAAGGAGCCAATTAAGAAGAGATTGGTGAAGCAGAAGAAAATCTTGAGAATACACAGTGTCACTGATGCAGACGAAGAAAACATTTCACAAAAAAGGTGGTGAACGATTATGTCAAATGCCACTTGGAGTTCAAGTAAAATTTTTTATAAATGAAAATTGACCTTTGGATTTAGAAAGATAAAACAGTTGGTGTAAGAAACAAAGCTATTTCAGCAGAGTGCTGCAGGAAAATGACTGTCATAGCTAAAGAAATACTGAGGATTCTGCTATAAGGGGAAGCAGACATGCGGGACTGTGATGAGCCTCTTTCTTTTTCAAATAGTAGATATTGAAGAATGGTTAAATGTTAATAGTAATGAACTTACACAAAGTAAATAAGAAATCAATTATGTGAAAGTAACAGGAGATGAAATGAGATCAAATGCACAAAAAGAGAGACATCTTGGATAGAAGCATGGATATCCAAGCCCTTATAACACGATGAAAGGAAGAACGCAGATCTAGGTGCAGATGGATCTGCACATCTGATGGGAGGAAGACACAGTGGCTCTGTTCTGATTGTTGGTATTTCCAGAGAGAAAATAATTGCATGTGAGAAAGGGTATTCGTGAAAGTTTGATGAGAGAGAAGATATGTAAAGAAATTGGGAGTGTGGGAGTTTATGCTCATTAATTTTTACTGAGACCAGTCATCATAGTTTCCTTTTCTAGCCAAACTCAGCTGTTGCTACGAAAAAAAAAAAAAAAGAAAAAAAAAAACAGAAAAGGAAAATTGGGTTGAAAGGGTATCAGAATTTTCTAAACTAGTACAATAGAAGGATGTGTGCAAGAAATTTGAAGTGCTACACAACTGAACAATTTTGATGCTGCACCATGGAATCTAAATTTAATAAACAGAAAAAATGAGCAAATAAAGAAGACAAACATACTAAAATGTGATAGTTTAACGGATAAGTGGATCCAAAGAGCTGAAAGGATTATTGGATTGAATATGTTAGCTAGAAAGATAAGTGATGGAGGTCAGAAAACAGTGGATAAAGACAAGATTTTGGAATTGTGCAGTCAAAGAAAGAGTAGATATTTGTTTTAGAAATTTAGAAAATATAAACAAAATCAACTTATGGAAATCATATATATTATATGCACACATATTTGTGTACATGGGTGTGTTTCAGAAGTATTTTTCATTGATCTATATCCATCACTGTACCAGTGATAAGTGTTCTAATTATTGTAGCTATTTTGTCTCATAGTGCAAGTTCTACTGTTTATTTCTCCTTTATAAATCAGCTTATTCTTAACTATTTGTTCTTCAAGCTAAAATTTTAAGTAGTGAAAGATACCCACTTGTGTTTTGCTTAGAATTTCAGCACAGTTATTTCATAACTTTTGTTCAACAATGTATTCTTTTCATTTCATGTTTATGTTATTCTAGAAATTCATTTTACAAAAGTGTTTTGCAAAATGTTATAATGCTAATAAAAAATAATGCAAGTGAAGATTGCATGCACAATAGCTAATGGGTTATTACTAGCATAAAATCCATCTATTTTTTGTATAAATATTTTGTACTGGATCAACTTATTGAACTGTCTTAGAAGTTTTTCAGTTCACTCTTTTGGATTTTCTAAGTAAATTACCAGTTCAAACATAAATATAATAATTTTATTTTCTTCTTCCAAGTGGTTAAAGCTTGATTTTTAAAAATTTTCAATCCCTGGACATTCTAGAACATTTTGGATACTAATGGTGAGACAAGATATTCTTAAATTATTCCTAATTTCACTGGTAATTCAAAATAAAGTCATTTAGCCAGGCGCAGTGGTTCACACCTGTAATCCCAGCACTTTGGAAGGCCACGGTGGGTGGATCATTTGAGGTCAGGAGTTCGAGACCAGCCTGGTTAACATGGTGAAACACCATCTCTACTAAAAATACAAAAATTAGCTCGGAGCAGTGGCGTTCCCGTGGTCCCAGCTACTCGGGAGGTTGAGGCAGGAGGATCACTTGAAACTGGGAAGCAGAGGTTGCAGTGAGCCGAAATTGTGCCACTGCACTCCAGTTTGGGCAGCAAAGCCAGACTCCATCTCGAAAAATATAATAAATAAATAAATAAATAAATAAATAAATAAAGCCATTTAAAATATAGATATGTCTTATAATCTAGGAGAGAAAAAAAATCAATGATTCCCCCTGAGAAATCAATCTGCAACTATTGCAAAATGAACAAGCCAGCTATATGCAAAATTCTTAGTTTCTTATGGTAAATAACTACAGATTGCAAAGTGGCTACAGTTATCCACTTTGTCCTTTATCCATGAGCCCTTGCAATGACACTTGGTAGCTCCTCCCATCAAGAGAAGAAGTCACTCTGCCCTGCCTCTTCAATCTGGACTGGCCTGCAACCTGCTTTGGCCAACAATGTGGAAATAAAAGTGTGCTTGTTCTGAGCCCAAGCCTCCAATAAGAAAGACAAAGAACTGTGCTAAATAGAACCCTGTGAATTGCATGAATAGTGAAAATTATATATGTTTTACATATATGTAAAACTGCAATTGACCGAGAGAATATAGAATTTAAAAATAGTTATCAGCACAAAACATTCCAAAAATAATTTGTTGCAGTGAGATTTAAAATGATGGGCATTTTTAAATGTTAGAAAACAATTGTCGATTCCTAGAGAACTTAGGCTCCATTTGCAAAAATCACTTACGTTCTGAAACCAAAAGAAGAGTCCCTAAAATTAATGATTCATTAGAACATTCCAGAGTTTTAAATTTCTAGCACATAACGATTCCTTCATTTATCTCTATCAGAGAGCACACTGACAGTCTGGTCTCTGGGTAACACAACAACTTAGCTTTGTTTGACAGCTCTCATTCCCTGGAAAAGGCTGTTTCAGTTTTAGTACAGCAACATACTGCTTAGTATGCTTTTTTTTTTTTTTTTTAAGTGACTTTGGCTTCACTGTCAATAAAGTCCCATTTCGATGTATCAGGTTTATGTCCCCTCATTAGTATTTGGCAAGAAAAATCAGGCAACACATGTACTCAGCTTATAACAAGTTTATGAATTTGTATTTTAATCCACTTCTGGGAAAAGACAAGCAGCCAAAGATCCAAATGATATATTAATGGTCTGAATTTTACTTTAATTCATCTTTTTCCAATATATGAGAGGTAATGAGGACCTAACTAAGTATCACATAAGTCTTTTCAACTAACATTGGTTCAACTTTTGAGGTCACAGGCTACCTCAATAAAATATCAGATTCTACACGCTCCTTGGTGTCTTATTCGCCACTTCAATATCAGAAGCAATGTGTCTTGATATTCCTTCATTGCTTGTTCTTGTGGGGTTTTATTACATGGTTAAACAAAAACTAGTATTTTCTGCTTAGGTTGCTAATAAATAGATCAGTATTTGTGGCTTCAAACGAATAGCATTTGATTTTTTTTATGCTTTTGTTGGTTGTAGCTTGACTTGTTCTAGATAGTATTAAAGGGTTTTATCTAAGGAAAATATGAATTTTGGAAGTTTTTCCTTTATAAACATAACATCATCATTTTTAAAAGCCCTTTAATATATAAAGTATCATTTTCATGTGTCTTTTGGGAAATTAACTGTGATTAAAAATGTTATTAGAGTGAAAAAGACCATATATTGTATGATTCCACTTTTATGAAAAATCTAGAAAAGGGAATCTATAGAGATAGAAAGTAGATTAGTGATTGCCTGGGGCTGGGGATGGAGACAGGGATGGCTACAAATGTCATAAGGGATCTCTTGGGAGTGATGAGAATATTTTAAATCTGAGTTGTGTTGTGCAACTCCATAAATTCACTAAAAATCATTGAATTGTACACTTAAACTTCAGGGTGAATTTTTATGTTATGTAAACTATACTTCAATAAAGCTATTACTTAAAAATGTTATTAGGTAAGCCTAAGCAATTAAAATTATTCTTAAGTCTGTAGAGGGCTCTGAATAATAAAGCTTTCAGTTACTGAAATACACCACACTCAGGCTGAAATAAACCTAATTCTTCAAGGGGCTCTTTTGATCTGTGCACCCCATTCTGGATGCCAGAATAGTGGTTTTATGATCAATTGGGTGTGTCTTGTGTGTGTATATATATACACACACATATATATATGTGTGTATATATACATACACATGTGTGTGTGTATATATACACATATATACACACACATATATATAATAACTAAAAAGCTTGTTTCAATTTTAGCTTCAATTTATATCAAAAGTTTTAACTGTGAATAACTAAACTTAAGAAAGAAACTGAACCATGTAGGGCAACCCTGACATAACTATATACACCAGGCAATGGAATTCTGATACGATTATTCCATTTCCATATCCCCTAAGTAATTTATAAAACTCTTAACATGCTACAAATACAGTAGCAACATTAATGACAAAACTTTTCAAAAGCAATAGATACTATTTATTGAGTGCTTGCCATGTACCAGGCATTACCAAGTGCTTAGCAAAATAGTGTTATTTAATTCACACACCAATTTAGGTATTATTATGACCATTTTAGTATAGAGGAAACTAAATCTTAAAACATATTACTAACTTATCAGTGTCACACAGTAAGTAGGTGACAGAGCCAGCATTTGAATCCAAGTTATCCATCATGCAGTAGTTAAGAACCTGAGTATCATGGGAAGCCAACCTGGGTGTGAGTTTGGGTGCTCCCCTCTCTAGCTACATGTCCTTGGGAGTTACCAAAACTC
Source organism: Chlorocebus sabaeus (assembly GCF_047675955.1). Classification (NCBI taxonomy): domain Eukaryota; kingdom Metazoa; phylum Chordata; class Mammalia; order Primates; family Cercopithecidae; genus Chlorocebus; species Chlorocebus sabaeus. The sequence goes on from NC_132910.1 coordinate 32,232,469, forward strand.
TTAATGCTTTCATTTCCCACCTTTATAAAATGAGGATAATAATGCTATCTAGCCATTATAAAATGTTAAAATGTTTATAACATTTTAAAATTATAAAATTATAACATTTTAAAATTATAAAATGTTAAAATGTTTATAACATTATAAAATTATAAAATGTTTGACACAATTAAATGAGATAATGAATGTGAAGCTCTTAAAACTTCACTCAGAATATACTGGCTTCTTAATAAACAATAACAAGTATTCATAGAAGAAATAATTACTATTAACTCTGGAGAAAAATATACATTTTGAAATGAATACACAATTAACTGAGACTATTAGTTTAACTTCATTCAAATTCTTAGGCAATCCACAAAATATAAATAAGGCAGTGAACTTTCAACCAGCCCTGAAGTTCTTGACAATAATTAATATCTGCCACCACATCTGTCTGATTATCAGTGTTATCACCTCTTCTGCCTCTATAATCCCAAACCGTGCTATTTAAAAGATGTATTTCTAAAATTAAATTTTGAGTTGTAATTTCCTGACAATTTGTCAGCAATTACCACATACTAACAGTTCCAATCAAATTTTAAAAATAATTTAATAAAGCATTGTGTTCATTGGATAAATATTTTAGCAAACTTTTTAAAAATTTTACTAAAAAGTCTTCTTAAAAATCTTCTCACATCTTCTTATACTTTTGCACATACGTAACCACACTTGGAAAGACATATTGAAAGAATTCACATTTGTTCTATACAGAGTTGTGTAAAAACAGCCCCAGATGAGTATCTTTTTTGCGGTGAGAAGTTTAGGTTTAAAAATTTTAATTGGGCATGTTTTTGGTTGAAAATTTAAAAATCATAGATACAATAATTAATAACCAGAATTCTAACTGAGAAAATAAATAACAGTATTTGCATGATGTTTACGAATTGGGTGCTCAGGGCAGATGACCCCGACAGTACATAAATGTAAGCTGAGCAGTTCCAGGCAGTCAGGGAGTGTTCCGTTGCTCTACAGAGTTGAAGGAGAATCATGAAGAAAGAGGCTGCTCAGTGGCTAAACTAGCTAATTGCTCAGGTCTAAACAGGATTCTGTTGTTTTGTTTGTTTTTGTTTTGTTTGGTTTTTGGTAGAAACTTGCTGGATGTTTTTCGGAAGTTGCTTAAGAGCACAGGACTAATGAATCTAAGTGAGACATTGAGAGAGTTTGAGTGACTTGCCCAGGGCTATATATGATGGTTCTAGAGGGACTCACATTTATACTCCATTTGACCTCACTTAAAGTCCTCCATCATCAGAAAACTAGGAATTCACAAAAATCAGAGAAGACATTTAACTCTCACAGAGCTGGAGAAGAGAGTTTTGAAATAAATTTAATCAAGTTTCCGGGGAAAAGGGGATATAACTGACACAAAAAGGCTATATATCGTAACATAAAATAGTGAAATTATGGCCAAATGTATATAATTTTAGATTCTCAGTCATTTTACTTACAAGAACATGGAAGTGTAAAGAAATTTTGGTACTAGCCTATATAAACATCAAGCCTTCATGTTTGTTTTTAAGTCCTTTAAATCAATATTAATTTTTTAATTTTTATGTATTCATTTTCTGCTTCATCTAGAAATAATGGAGATGAATTCACCAAAGGGATAATGAATCGTCTATATATCCTTCTAGTTCTATCAATTTGTGCTTTAAATATCTTGAAACTTTGTTTTTAAAGATTCATTCAAATTTTGAATTGTTATATTTTTCTATGACATTAACCTTGTATCATTATGTAGTGAAGCTCCATCCCTAGTAATGGTTTTTATGTTAAAAACCATTTTGTCTAATATTAGTAAACTAATAACTGCTCTTTTTGGATGAAAACTCTCCCGTATATAAGTTTTTTGATTATCTAACTTTCAACCTTTAAGTGTAATTATGTTTCATGTTATTTCTATATATATATGCCAATAAGCTTGTTTTTAACATATATATGCTAATAAGCTTGTTTTTAACTTAAACATTTAGTCATTTATACTTATTGCAATTACTTAATTATTTTAACTTATTATAATCTGTATGAGTTTGCTAAGGCTGCCACTACAAAATACCCCAGACAATGCCTTAAGCAAAGCAATTTTATTTTCTCACAGTTCTGGAAGTTGGAAGTCCAAGATAATTGAAGGTGTTGGCAGATTTGGTTTCTTATGAGGGTTCTTTTCCCTTTCCTTGCAGATGGTCATCTTCTTGCTGTGTCCTCACATAGTCTTGACTCTGTGCACGTGCACCCTCGCGTCTCTCTGTGTGTCCACATTTACACAATCAGCTTGAATTAGAACCCACCCTAAAATGCTCATTGTAATGTATTCTCATTTCAAAAGGCTGTCTTCAAATACAGTCAATTCTGTGGTACTAGAGTTCAGGGTGTCAACATATGAACTTGGGGAGGACACAATTGAACCCATGGCACTACCTTTACATTTTGTGTATTTTATTTTTCCTGACTCTTCTATAATTTTCCTTTTCATTATTGCCTTCTATTTAATTGGTTGATTAACTTTATATGTCCCACTATAATTTAAAAGTCATATATACTATTTCTTATTTCTTAATAATCATACTAGATTTATACACACATATTTATCAAATTCTAAAATGGATCAATACATCTGCCCTCATTCTGAAAAATTCCAGAACATCACAACACTTTAATCACTTCCTCCAAACATATGTCTATTTCAAACATTTTAAACACATTATTCTTTTTATTTAAGAAGCCGTTATTGCTGTTTTATACAGTCAATATTTGTTTCTACTTACCTCTATATTTCCAACTTTCTTTGATCATTGTTTTTTCTTTATCTTTGACTCGACAGCTAGAATCACTTCCTTTTGCCTGAAATATATACTGCAGAATTTCTTTGAGCAATGATCTTGTTAGTCAATTCCCTCATTATTTCTTTTGGTCTGAAGATGTTTATATTTTGCTCACTGGAAAGAATTTTCCCTGGTGTACTGTTCTTGGATAATTCTTATATTTTCTGGATTCATTGAAGATAGTACTTCATGCATTTTTGATTTCTCAGCTTTCTGTTGAGGCAGTAAGTTCTATGAGTCTTTGTCTCTCAAAGGTAGAATTTGTTTCCTGCATCCTCACCCTACAAGGTCATGGAAACCTTGCTCCAATTCCCTGAGGTTGGGCAGATGCTTTCGGAACAAAGATTATTTTAAGGCCCTGCTCTCCTCTCTGGGTTCCTGCTTTCACTTAGTTTTTGGACTCTGAATATTTCTTTTCCTTGCCAGGGCATCAATGCGTTTTACAAGTTATTGTTTTAGATTTTATTCAGAATTTTTATTTGTTTTTAGTAGGAAGGTCAGTCACAATATCTAGTCTGCCATTCTGCTGGAGAAATAAGTTTGGTTCATCTCTCATTTAAAGACAGTGGGGAGGACATTTGGGATACTTTTCTTTTTCTGTTAATATAATTCCATGGGGAGGGGGCTTTCTCTCTCTGTCTTTGTCTTTGTCTCTGTGTGCGTGTGTGTGTATTTGTGTGTCCCAATATGACATAACTGACATTGGGAGAAACTATGATAGTGAAAAGATGTCAAGTACCTTTAGGAATACATATGAAATATTGAAAATTATGGCTCATGTCCTTGTTTAAGGAGGTGCAGCCTTTCTAGACATTAGTCTGTAGTGTGAGTCTCAAGAAGTCTCTGAGTTATTATTTGTTTCTAATTTGTGCTGCGTAAATTAAGAAATAAGTGGCTTAAAAGCATGGAGAAATTGATACTAATTTACATGGAGTTATGTGGGCAAAATGAAAAGGGCTGATGATTGAAGTCTGTATAAGAATGCACACAGAAATAACAAAGAATGCTAGTTCCTCCTGCCATTATCTGTGGGATATATAACTAAACCATCACAACACTTTCTCCCCTTAGCCAAGAACTTGCCTGAGAATCCTTTTCAGCACAATATTCTCAGCATTCAATACTAAACAGAGTAGGCAATCAAGATAAAACTATCAGCATAATAACAATTAATTGTTAATTTGTTAATTTTATCTCTGTTCTTTTCGTTTTTCAAATGGAATATTGTAATATTGTGAGTCCTTTTTCTTTCTTTCTTTCTTTCTTTTTTTTTTTTTTTTTTTTTTTTTTTTTTGAGATGGAGTGTTGCTCTGTCACCAGGCTGGAGTGCAGTGGCGCATTCTTGGCTCACTGCAACATCTGCCTCCCGGGTTCGAGCGATTCCCCTGCTTCAGCCTCCCGAGTAGCTGGGATTATAGGTGCACACCACCTTGCCTGGCTAATTTTTTGTATTTTAGTAAAGATGGGATTTCACCTGTTGGCCAGGATGGTCTCGATCTCCTCATCTCGTGATCTGCCCACTTCGGCCTCCCAAAGTGCTGGCCTTACAGGCGTGAGCCACTGCGCCAGGCCAGTAACGTGTGTTTTTAGGTGCAGTGGGGGAAAAGAATCTGTTCAATGTTATAACCACTCTTTCAGAAGCCCTGCTTCCTAAGGTCACTCATATTAATGTTTTAAATCATTCTATCCTATGGCATTCTATAATAAATCAGCTTTTTAATGTTTTTTTCTTATTCCCTATTCTGTGCTACCAGTCCGTGATCTTTATTCGTGACAGAAATTCTTATGGGCAAGAGATATCAGGATACATCGACTATGCCCACAGGCTAAAGACAGAAGATTTCGAAGTCTACTTTAGTGGAAAAAAAAGACTTCTTCCAAGGACTACAGATATAAGGTGAATTTATATAATTCTTGCACCCTTAGAGGCAGGAACAAAGACTTTTTATTTTATGGTCTACATTGTGCCTAAAATGCTAATGTATACATAATAGGAATGTGATACAACTGATTATTAATATGAAAATAACTAATTCTTAAAATAAGGAATAAGCATAGATGCATTGTTTTTCCTTTAATAGCCTGAGAAAAAAAGGTTTTTCAGAGACAAGATAAGTAAATTCCCAGTGACATTCCTTTTCAATGATAAGTAGCGCCTAAAATTTGTTCATCTCATGAGGTTTTTGCAGCACTTGGGACTTGGTCTGCCCCTAAGGCTCAAGAGCCGCTCATCTAACATGTTTTCCTCCACTTTTCTTTGGTCACCAGCCAAACTACTGACCCCTGATCAGCTCACCCTCCTTTCTCTCATCTCTGTCCTATTCTGGGACACCCATTCCTTCACATCCATCATTCTTTTTACTACCAACCAGTGCCTTTTATTCTAGAACCCTTGTCTATCATCTAGCATCTACTCTACACCGCCAGTCTATTCACAGATGGGTTCTTCTGCTCCCTTCTAAATAGCATGCAAGCTAAAACATTTTATTCTCTCTTATTTAACTATATAACCCCAAAATTAGTAGCAGCATTATGCTTTAACTCTCCACTGCTATATTCAGATTTGAAGATCATAACAATACCTACCTCTTCCGAGATGCCTGTTATCCTCTATCCACCCTTACTGATATTATCTGAAGACTTCCTTACCCATCACCCTTTTGTGGTTTGTTTGTTTTTGAGACAGAGTCTCTCTCTGTCGCCCAGGCTGGAGTGCCATGGCGCAATCTTGGATCGCTGCAACTTCCACCTCCTGGGTTCAAGCAATTCTCTTGTCTCTGCCTCCCATGTAGCTGGGACTACAGGCACACACCACCACGTCTGGATACTTTTCGTATTTTTAGTAGAGACAGGGTTCCACCATATTGGTCATGCTGGTCTCGAACTCCTGACCTCAGGTGATCCACCGGCCTCAGCCTCCCAAAGTGCTGGGATTACAGGCATCAGTCACCGAGCCTGACTCCCATCACCACTTTAATGGACTTAGCTCTTTCTTATCCTACCTAGGATAACGTTTCATTTAACTTCTCTCTTGCAATAATCCCCACTGCCCATGTCTTTTCGGTCTTTGGTTGTATCTGACCTACTAACCTTCCAAAGTAGATCGATCCAGACATTTTTTTCACTGTACTTGTAGCGACACCCCTGGGTACTGCTGAAGGAAATTTTAGGAAATTTCACAAAGCTGTGGATGGCTACTGATAATTTACAGTTTCCAAACACAATTGAGCCCTTTGTGACTCTTAAAACTTATGCTCAAAATTAACGTCATTTTAATTTCTGAAGCCTGCTGTTGCTTCTGTATCACCTGTCTTGGTAAATGGCACCACCCTTGAAACCAAAGGCAAAATCCAGATGTTATCCTAGACCTCTTGTTTTTCATCACCACCCTTATAACTAATAATTTATTAAAAACCCTGAATTCTATTATCTTAGCAGCTTTGTTTTGTTAAAGCAAATGTAAGATATGTCATTTCACCTGCAAACACTTCAGCATGGATCTTTATCTGATGACATTTTTAAGGAAAACATCTTGACATTATGATACCTAACAAAATACTTTCCTTAATATCATCTAATACCTAGTTCACATTTCATTTTCACCCTTAATAAAATTTAACTGTCTAATTTATTTTTTGTAGTTTATTTGACCAATCAAAATTTAAGTGATATTGTATTTCATCTTACTATATCTTGACCTCTTGCATGTTTTAATTAATTATTTATTTTTTACAATGATCCCCCTCATTTTCTTTATCTTCTACATTATTGATTTGTTGGAGAAACCAGGTCCTAAAAAAACATTGTCCTCAAATATCTCACATTCTGGATTTTACTGATCCAGTAAAATCATGCTGTTTGTTCTACTCTCTATATTCCTCTATTCTCTATAAACTGATTTGATAAAATGGAATATAATTTTTTTCTAAGTAAGAAATTTTAATGTGTGATGCTCTATACTGAGTATTGCCCCAATTTTAGATCTCCTGAGCTCAATCAGTAGGTTCAGGTGATGCCAGTCTAATTACTTCATTACAAGATTTTTCCATAAAATTTCACCCAATGGTGTTAGCATCTATTATTGAAAGCTACCTAAATATTTTTACTAAGGGTTGAATAATGGTGAATCTATAATTCTATTATTTATCCTGAGTTTTTTAGCTTGAATTCTTCTATGGAGAAAAACTTTTCCTTATCACTTATTTGGTTACCGTGAAAGAAATTCATGCAGAAATAAAATTCAAAGCCAGAAACACAAAAGAGTGTACAGATTATGCCAAACTGTTTTTCAGAGTAGTTGTATCATTTTGTATCCATGAGAAGTCTTGTATAAGTGATCTGGTTAACCCTCATCCTCACCAACACAAGATATTAATAAACTGTTCTTTCCCACTGTAGTGAGTTATAAATGATCTCTCAGTGTGGTTTTAATTTTTATTTACTTGATTATTTATTAGATTGGGCATCTGTTATTGGCTGTTCAGATTTTCTTTCTGTAAAGTATCTGTTAAGATTTTTCCCTGTTCTTTCAAGTGAGTTATTCTTTTTCTTGTAAATTATACGATTCTTTTTATTTATTTTTGGATACTGATTAATCCTTTGCCTCTTATGTGTATTGCAAAATATCATCTCTCTGTGTGTAGTTCTTCTTTTATTTTTTTTCATTGATTTTGATGGTCAGAAATCAAAAGTTCTGATAGTCATCTTAATGCATTTTAAACGTTACCTCTACAGTTTGCACTTTTGTATTTTGTTTAATAAGTCCCATCCTTTTTGGAAGTCATAAATATACTGTCCTATAGGATATTATAGTTTTGCTTTTGATTTTATATCTTTAACTTCCCAGTATTAATATGGAATATGGTAGTTAGGCAGTTGTTATTAGGGAAAAAAGTCCCTTTGATATATGAAGTTCCATACTTAGTTTGATTCAGAACTGAAGCCAAAATTTAAAATTAAATATTTCATAAAGTCTCTATATCCTTACCTTTTGGTATGGCCTTTTATTCTATGTAGAGACAAACATCTTGTGTCTATGATTAGAATCTAGTCTTGCATTTTTACTGTGGAAAACACAAATGTCGATAGACAGCTGCTACTATTATGAAATGCAGCAGTAGAAAGGGCCCTGACCACTTGGCAATCTTTTCAATTCAGCTTCCATCTTAACTATGTCTTTAAGATTAAGTACTTTCTTTTCGACACACTTGTGAGTAATTATAAGTGGATAGTAGGTTACAGTTTCAAGTTCCTTCACACTTCCCTATTGATATGGGCATGACAAGCATTATTCTTACCATCGGAGAGAGAATAAAATAAATAGTAAACCACTTACTAAAGTTCATAAGTGAAACAGTGATGAGAGAGGATAAGTTCTTCAGCATTCTAATTCACTGCTCACCTCTAGAACACTATTCCTGGTTTAAGCTTTTATATCCCAAGGACAACCGTACCATGTAGAATCATTTATATTTGGCTCCACATATATTTGCATACATTTCCATGTTTATGCATTTGTTGAACAAAGATCTAAAGCTTGCCTATAGAGCTCTACCCATCCCTCAGATAGGATAATCAAGAGGAAATGAAAAATTTTTCTTTGTGTTTCTTTTTAGAGCTTCCATGAAATATTCATACCCTTGACCAGAAAATGACCTTAAATACTAAAGCTTTGAAAGGTATTATTGTTAAATTTCCCTTGAAGTCCCATTGTCTGTTTTATTAAAATGTTTAACGTTCCAAGCCCCTGAAGTTAGAATTATACGCACTTATCCTGTGCTTAAGTGCATTCTTATGAAAGCATTCTGGTAACATATTGGCTGATTCTCAAGTTTAAAAAGGAAAAAAAAAAAAAAAAGCGGTGAATGAACCCAGGGCTTCTACAAATAGTATTAAAATATTGCCTATTTTTAAAGTTATTAATGCTTTTCCAAATTCAAATATGGCAATTGTTCATTAGAATATTAGTTTAGTCTCTTTAGCAGAGGTTCACTGAATTTGAAAGAGGGGGAAATACTTTGAGCGAAAACCTGCTAGCTAAAGGAGACTTACCACAACTACCTAGCTCCTTGATACACAAAGTATAGTCCATGAACCCGTAGTGAAGCATCTCAGGCTCTCTTTCAACCACTGAGTTAGAATCAGTATATTAACATGATGCTCAATATTTCCATATGCTTATTTGTCTTAGTTTGTACTGCTATTAACAAAATACCACAGACTTGTAATTTATAAACAATAGAAATTTATTTCTCATGGTTTTGGAGGCTGGAAAGTCCAAGACCAAGGTGCTGGCAGAATTGCCAATTGCCAATTGTCTTTCTGCTTCCAAGATGGTACCAGAAAAGGGCTTAAACTAGTTCCCTCCAGTTTCTTTATAAGACACTAATCCATTTCTGAGGCAGAGCTATCATGACTTATCACTTTCCAAAAGCCCTACCACTTAATACACCAGTTTTAACATAAATTTAGGGGACACATTCAAACCATAGCGATATTAAATTTTGAGAAGCATGCTCTAGACTGGTGCTCTCTAGTACGGTAGCTACTACCCGCATATGGCCACCGAGTACTTGACGTGTGGCTAATCTTAAATTAAGATGTACTGTGAGTGTAAAATGCACACTTGATTCTGCAGACTTCTCATAAAAATACAAAATATCTTATTAGTAATTAATATTACGTGTTAAAATAATAATGTGATAGATACGTTGAGTTAAAATACATTATTAAAATAATTTTATCTATTTCTTTTTATTTGTTTTTAATGTGACTACTAGAAAATTCAAAAATACATCCGTGGTTCACATTGCTGACTCATATCATACTATATTTCCATCAAGCAACACTATTCTGGTCTACTTGTCCCCAACACAGAGGCTCAATCTCACCCCAATCTTTAGAACCAGTACTAATCTTAGATAGGAATGATGTAAGAAGCCAGAAACCAGAGATCACCAATTAGTCATTGGACCAGATCTGCCTGCAGAATTTTTTATTTGGCCTGCACAAGTGTATGTAAAATTGTGTCAATGTTTCAGAAACAAAAAAATTCCCCACAAAATATCTTGGATTTGAAATTTTCTTTAAACTTATAAGATCCGTTTATACGGAGCCTGCATTCTCTCATCTCAACCATCATCTAGAATTAAACTGCAGCTGCTTCCTCAGATGGGGCATATTTTTACTAGATTAACCCAGACTTGACTAATCACCTATATTGACATATGCACCATCACCCTTGAGTTACTCATGCTAGCTTCTTTTAGGCATTTTGGTTTGTGACTTCTGGTTTAAACTGCTATCTTAGATTCTAGAGGTCATATTTTCTGTTATCCTAGTCATGATATTCTTTGCTAACCCACTATGAGTGAGTTAATTTCAGCCCTTGGTCTCCCTCAGGTTGTTCCATACCACTGTGGTTACAAGGTTGAACTGTGTCAGAGTCTGAGATGATTATAATGATGACTTAAAAATGATGATGATGTTAACTGAGCACTTACTGTGCATAGTACTAAATAATAACTAAAGCACTGTACTAAATTTATATATATATTACATATTATATATAAATATTATATATTACACTTACAAATATATATGTGTGTGTGTGTGTATATATATATAATATTTCACTTTCTCTTTACAAAAACCTTATAGGTTAGGGGCCTGATACGGTTTGGCTGTGTCGCCACCCAAATCTCATCTTGAATTGTAATCCATATAATCCTCACATGTCATGGGAGAGATCTGATGGGAGGTAATTGAATCATGGGCGCAGTTTTCTCCATACTGTTCTCATGATAGTGAGTGAGTTCTCACAAGATCTGATGTTTTATAAGCATCTGACATTTCCCCTCCTGGCACTCATTCTCTCTCCTGTTTCCCTGGGAAGAGGTGCCTTCTGCCATGACTGTAACTTTCCTGAGGCCTCCCCAGCCATGCGGAACTATAAGTCAATTAAACCTCTTTTCTTTATAAATTTCCCAGTCTTGTGTGTTTCCTTATAGCAATATAATAATGGACTAATACAAGACCTTTTTCACATTTTAACACTTAAAGAACCTGTATGATAAAAGTATTATCTGGCTTAACCAAAGTTATATACAGACACATACACATGTACAACCAGAAATCTAGGACCAAACAGAGATCACTGCCATTATTTATTATTATTATTATTCAGTACATTATTCCATTTAAGACTTTGACATGTAAAAATGTCACTTTTGACCTCATATCCACATCCCAATCCTTGTCATATATTTTTTTGGCAGGAATGTGTCTTATGTGACAAGACCTAATTTGGGAATATTTTTTAGAACTTTAAGCAATCCTGCTGTCCACAGTTAAGACTAGGAAATTTTGGCCATCCTGTACCCACCCTTGCCACTTCCTTCTTTCATTGAGCTTGGCAGAAAATCCCCCTTTGTACTTAACCAGGCTTTCATTTTCAGTCACTGTGAGTAGGAATTACAGTGTCCCCACAGCTTTGTGTGTGGAAGAGTTCTGAACAGAATTAAAAGTGACCTGTAATTGTGGTTTCAGCCTAAAAGTCTTTAGGGAAACATTGGCCCTGACTTGTTGAACCTCAGTCATGTCCCAGGATACTTTTAGAATCTATTCATATCCTCTGAACTGTGGTTCAAAAAATTTTTGTAATATCTACTTGGAATTCTTTTACAGATAAATTTAATTTTCTAACACTTAACTCATTTTAGCTTCTCTTTATTCCAAGCTAAATATTAAGTACTGTCTCTCATGGAAAATTCAGAAATGGAGCAGAGATCCCAAAAGCCATATACTGTGCATATAACCCATAAACTAGGACTAACAGTTCCTACTGAATCATTACTGAAGTATCTGTCTGTGTCATCTAACGATAGAAATTATTCATGCAGTTTGGTCCATTGCTTTAAAACAAAAAGTCAGAATCCCAGAGCAATCACTTGGTAGTTTCTTTAGTTGTCTAGAATGTGTTTCCTTGAAGATTGTGTCTCTGGATAAACCTTAAGTGAATAATTAGAGATCTCACAAAACCTCTAGTTTATTGACACTGACTGTGGTTAAGACAGGATTACTCTTTACATGAGATTTTTTCCAACTTTTAAAAATTTTTGGTTAAAAATACACAACATAAAATTTAACAGTTTAACCATTTCAAGTGTACAGTTCAGTGACGTTAAATACATTCAATTTTTTATGCAACTTTTCCAACTCTTTATTAATAATTCTTTTTAAGTTTTGGAAAAGTTCAAAGAATAGTACAATGAAGGCCAATATACTCACAACCTAGACAAAACAATTGTTAACATTTTTCCAAATTTGCTTTAATTATCATTTGGTATTTTGGTGTGTTTGTCTATGTTTGTACCATTTGAAAGTAGCTTACAGATTTCACTCTAAAATATTTCATCTTGCATCTCGTCAGTATAAGGACATCCTTCTACATAACATCACATTATTCTAGATAAAAAAATTCATAATTATTTTCTACAATCATCTAATGTTTAGCTCATATTTAAATTTTCTTAATGATGTCCAAAATGTATTGTAGCTACTTATGTGAATCATCGTTCAATCAATGTATAAAAATTACATTGCTTGTGTCTCTTGACTGTCTTTTTCTTTAAAAGAACACCTCTCTCCATACTTCCCAGCCAAATATCCTTTTCTTTGTGATGACATTGACTTTTTAAAAACACAGGACCCTTGTCTTTTAGATTGTTCCACATTCTGAACTTGTCTGGTTGTTTCCTTGTGGTAATATCTGACTCATTTCTCTTATCTCTGTATTTTCTTTATACTGGGAGATATCTGTAAACGCTTCATTTTGTTCAGTATAAATATTTCTTTTAGACAAGAACTTATCCATTACATATTACATCATATCAGGAAGCACCTAATGTCAAGTTGTCCCATTATCAGTGATGCTCAGTTTGACCTGTTGGTTAAAGAAGACTTGCTATACTATTCCTCTAAAAAGATATATTTTCCTTTTTTAACAAAATTGTGTAGTACCTAAACTAGTATGAACTAACTTTTGTGTATTTATATAAACCTACTTATTTTTCTATTTTTTCTTTAAAATTTACATTTTACAAGAAAGTATATTAGTAGCAAATTAGCCTTGCTTTCCAGAGTTATTTTCATTAAATTTTCTAAATTAGAAGAAAGGATAGTACTTGTGGTAACAGAATTTAAGTAGAGTTAAAGCTGTAAGTGGAGCTTGCTGGAATTGTACACAACTTTCAATGTAGAAATAAGTTATGCACCAAAATTAAATTGTTTATTGCTTAGAACTCAGAATCTTTTTCCTTGAGATATTGTCTTATCAGAGATAGTTTGTCAGGTCATGTCACAAATTTTCAAACCCATTATTTCCATGGAAAACTTAATTTTATTTTATGTGGTAAAAAGAAACTTGAGGACATTAATTAATATCTCTACTGTCCTACAACTTCCCTGTCTCAGGTCTTATGATGACCATATCATTTGGGTTAATAAAAGAAATAAGGATGCACCATGATCATTGTTCTTTAGATAACATTTCCATGGACACCACACAATAAAATCGCTGAGGTAAATGATGCTTCAGGGGACACATTTCGCTCTCTGGGGTATCAGGAAATATCAGTTCCTATTCTTGGAGTATATGCAAATCAGGATATTTCAGGAAGAATTTGTGCAGTGGTCCAACATTAGCAACTTGGGTAGCCCTAGAAATCTCGTGATAATTGGATATCTAAAATCTAGAGATGCTTAAGTGTAAACCCCACAAATGAAGAAATAATTAGCTTGCTTATGGACAAAAGGGTAGATGTAACAAAAATGGGACTAGATCTTAGGTCTCCTAATCCATAGTCCAATTTTTGTTTAACATTTCAGCATGCTGTATATTTATCTATTTTTTGATTGCCTGACCATTACACATTAGAAGAATTACATGTAAATTTAGCTGTAGAAGTGGCTGTATAATGTTAACTTGTTGATTACGTGGCTCTAAAAAATCTCATCTTAATATTTTCATTTGTTTTAACACTCAGCATTTTTACTTTCAATTGAAATTTATGTTTAATTTTTATTTATTTTTTACATATTATTTTTAAAGAGTGTGAGTGAAGCAGATAAGCCCTCAAGATGTGTAATTTTAATTAATGAACATACCTTACAATCTGGTAACATGTGTATGCACCACTGTGCCAAAATTTAATGAAATGGGTTAATGGCACTTATTAAAGTTGTTCAGCTTCTCTAGTCATAACACAGAATTCAACCATTCCTCCATTTCTTATATTCAAATAAATAAAGTAATAAATGAGTCCAAACATGAAAAGTCAAGTCATTCAGAATGCCGACATACCTTCTTATTAGTTCCTGTAATCTCTCTTCACTATCATTCATGCAATTGGGGGTCTACAAAGTCAGACCCTTGGGATTCTATTGTTTAAATTCCAGGATAAACTGAGTACCAAAGTCCTTCGGCTGTGATGCACCATCAAGAAAGTTCAGAAGGCCGGGCGCGGTGGCTCAAGCCTGTAATCCCAGCACTTTGGGAGGCCGAGACGGGCGGATCACGAGGTCAGGAGATCGAGACCATCCTGGTTAACATGGTGAAACCCCGTCTCTACTAAAAAATACAAAAAACTAGCTGGGCGAGGTGGCGGGCGCCTGTAGTCCCAGCTACTCGGGAGGCTGAGGTAGGAGAATGGCGTGAACCCGGGAGGCGGAGCTTGCAGTGAGCTGAGATCCGGCCACTGCACTCCAGCCTGGGCCACAGAGCAAGACTCCGTCTCAAAAAAAAAAAAAAAAAGAAAGTTCAGAAAATGAACATAAAAAATGAAGGATGGGAAAAATGAAAGAGGAAAGAAAAGAGAAACAGAAGGAGGGAAGGGGGGAGAAAGGGGGAAAATAATCTATTCAACAAGAAAGGAAGGAGGGATGAGAGGATGGAAATGGCTTGAAGTTCATGAAAATACCTCCAAATTAGGAAGTCTTCCTGAATGTCTTTTGCATAAATACATGAAATGAGTTCATTTAAATAAGAATTATTGCTTTGGGAGAAGATGGGGGAATGTCAACAAGACAGCAAAGTAGAAAGTCATAGCTCTTGTTTCTCCAGAAAAAAAAAGAAAAAAAAAATGTCAATATAACAACAGTATTAGTGCCAAAATATTTTGAGGAGAAATTCAGAATGCAGTTAAGAAATACAATCATCCAGGCGCAGTGGCTCACGCCTGTAATCCCAGCACTTTGGGAGGCCGAGGCAAGCAGAACACAAGGTCAGGAGTTTGAGAACAGCCTGGCCAATATGGTGAAATCCCGTCTCTACTGAAAATAAAAAATTAGCCGAACATGGTGGCGGGCGCCTGTAGTCCCAGCTACTCAGGAGGCTGAGGCAGGAGAATCGCTTGAACCCAGGAGGCGGAGGTTGCAGTGGGCCAAGATTGCATCATTGCACTCCAGGCTGGGTGACACAGTGAGACTCCATCTCAAAAAAAAAAAAAAAAAAAAAAAAAAAAGAAGAGGAAATTTTACTTTATCTATGTGGGTTCCTCCTGAAAACAACCTTAGTTTAGCACTGAGAAGCTTGCCTTAGAACATGATATCTCCCATAGTGGGAAAAGTGAGATTGCAGTGTGTGCCTGGCCGCCTAGCCTCCTGCCTTTTCAGGGTGCCCTTCTTGGAGCTGGATTCTTTTTGGCCTCATGCTGAGCACTGAACAACCTGTAGATCCCAGTCCTCTAAACAACTAGAAATAAAGAAAAGAGAAGAGAATTCCCTCGCAGCCAGCATTGCTATTCAAGATAAGGAAAAGGCACAGAACTGAGGTTGTATCTCTAGGAGAAAAGGAAGAAAGTGAAGGGAATTTTATTAGGCATTTCAGAACCCTCTATGGACTGAGGTTCTTTCTCATCTCATACTGAGTGTTGAAGGACTGGCAGAGCCCAGTTCCAAGAAAAGGAGGGCAGCCCCTAACAGCTCTGTAAGATTGGGAAAAAGGTGCATAACAGAGGTTCTTCCTCCAGAAAAGACAGAAGGAAGTGAAGCTCCCTCCACGGAGGGAGCCAGTTTCTATCTTGCATCATACATGCACTGAATAACCAGCAGAGCTCAATCTTCTGGAAAGATGTGCAACAAAGAAAGGAGACAAACATCATCTTATAGCTGGTACTGCTCTATAAAATTGGAAAAAGCACAGAACTGAGGCTTTTCCTCCAGAAGGGAGGAAAGTTTCCAGTAAGTTCCCAGTCTTACAGTGTGCTCCTTGTTGAGTTGGCCTCTATCTTGCCTCATATTAAGCACTATTGACCAGTGTACACCTCTCTGAGTCTGGACTAGTACATAAAGTTTGGAAGAAGTATCTGCTTCTTTAAAGATAAAGACAACAAAGTAAACCTACAAGGAGTACAAAGAATTAAGAAAACATAACAAAATCTAAGTAAGAAAACATTTATTTAGTAACCAACCCAAAATAAATGGAGATCTGTGAATTGCAAAAGAATTCAAAATAATCATCTTAAAGGTGCTCAGTGAGTTACAAGAGAACGTGGATAGACAGCTAAACATAATCTGGAAAACAATAGATGAAATATATGAGAAATTCAATAAGGAGATAGAAATGATGAAAAAGAATTAACGAGAAATTTTGAGGCAGAGGAACACCATAACCAAAATGAAAAATTTACTAGAGGTCTCAACAGCAGATTTTGTCTGGCAGAATAAAAAATCAGTAGATTTAAAGACAGGTTATTTTAAATTGTTCCATCAGAAGAGCAAGAAAAAAGAATGAGAAAGGCTGAAGAAAACCTAAGAAACTTATGCAACTCTGCCAAGATAATCAGTATACGTGTTACGAAAGTTATAGAAGGAGAATAGAGAAAAAAATTGGTAGAAAGTGATCTAAAGCAATAATGATGGAAAACATCCTCAGTCTCAAAAAAAGAAATGGAAAGCTGGATTCATGAAGCCCAAAGGAACCCAAGTAGGTTGAATTTAAATAGGTCTACATGAAGATACATTGTAATCAAATTATAAAAGTCGAAGGAAAAGGGAAGTTCAAAGTGGTAAGTAAAAAATGTCTCATTACATACAAGATAATCACCTTAAGACTGTAAGTATACCTCTCAGCAGAAACTTTGTAGCACAGAAGAAAATAAGATAATATATTCAAAATATCAAAAGAGAAAAAGCTGCCAACCAAAAATAATATATCAGCAAAGCTATCCTTCAGAAATGAAGGAGAGAGAAAAACTCCCAAACAAAAATTGAGAGAGCTCATTACAAGACCTGCCTTATTAGAAATGCTAAAGGGAATTCTTCAAGATGAAGAGGACACAAATAGATGCTAATTAGAAGCATGAAAATAAAAAAAATTATAAACCTCTTTGTTTAAGATAAGGAGATAGAAACAGAAATAATATAATAATGATAATAATGGTGATGCATAAATCATGTTCAATTCATATAAAAGTTAAAAGACAAATGCATAACAATATCTGTAACTACAATAATTTGCTAATAAATATACAATATTAAAAGTTAAAAATTTTGACCCTAATAACATTAAGTATATGAGAGGAATGAAGAAGAAAAATTGAGAGTTTTTGTATGTGATTGAACTTAAGTTTTATCATGTGGAAATGGACTGTTATAACTAAAGATGGCGTATATTAGCCTCATGGTAAACACAAATTAAAACCTGTGCAAGATACAGAAAATATAAAGACAGGGAATCAAAGCATACCACTATAAAAATCATAAAATCATAAAGAAAAACAGCAAGAGAAGAAGAAAGGAACAAAGAAACTATAAAATGTTCAGAAAACAACAAAATGACAATTAAAAGTCCTCTCGATCAATAATTACTATATAAGTAAATAGTAAAATTTCCCAATCAAAAAAGTGGCTGAAAGGATAAGAAAACATTATCCACCCATATGCTGCCTACAAAAGACTCAGTTTACCTCTAAGGACACAAACAGGATGAAAATGAATACATTTTCATGAAAAAAATGTTACATGAAAATAATAATTAAAAGAGAGCAGGAGTGCCTAATCTTATATTAGATAAAATAGACTTTATATAGAAAATTTTCACAAGGGATAAAGAAGTTCATAATAGAATGATACAGAAGCCAATTAAGAGGATATAATTTTTAAAAATATGCACTAAGAGCTCTTAAATATATGAACCAAGTATCAACAGATTTGAAGGGAGAGATAGCAATACAATAATAATAGAGGACTTCAATAGTCCACTTTTTTGTTTGTTTGGTTTTTCATTTGTTTGTTTGTTTTTACTTTTAAGTTCAGGGGTGGGTACGTGTGCAGGATGTGCAGGGTTGTTACATAAGTAAACATGTGTCATGGAGGTTTGTTGTGCCAATTATTTCATCACCCAGGTATTAGGTCTGGTACTCAACAGTTATTTTTTTCTGATCCTCTCCCTTTTCCCACCCTTCACCCTCCAGTATGTACTGTTGTGTGGTGGTCCCTTCTATGTGTCTATGTGGTCTCGTCATTTAGCTCCCACATATAAGTAAGAACATGAGGCAGTTCTCCACTTTAAGCAATGTATAGATAAAACAAAAAGTCAGTAAGAAAACAGCAGACTTGAACAACACTATAGGTCAACTTTTCAACAGTAGCAGAATACACATTCGTCTCAAGTGCACAAGAAATAATCTCCAGGATAGATCATGTCAGGCCACAGAAATGTCTCAATAAATTTTTAAAAATTGGATCAAGTTTCTTTTTCATGCACAATATTATGAAGCTAGATATAAATAGGAAGAACTTTGGAAAATCCACAAATATGTGGAAAATTAACAACACACTCCTGAAAACCAACAAGTAAAAGAACAAACCAAAAGGGAAATTTAAAAATGCCTTTAGACACATTTAAATGGTAATACACCATGCCCAAATTTATGGGATGCAGCAAAAGCAGTTCCAAGAGAAGTGTGTAGCAATAAACACCTACATTCAGAAAAAAAACAAAATATTTCAAATAAACAACCTAACTTTATACCTAGCAGAGGAAGAAAATAATAAAATAATAAAAATAATAAATTATATAAGAAATACCAAAAAAATAGAAAAGAGCAATGAAACTAAGGGCTAATTTTTTGTAAAAAATAAAATAAACAAAATTGACATTCCTTCAGCTAGACTAAGAATAAAAGGAGAGAGGGTAGAGCAAGATAGCAGAATAGAACCCTGCATCATTCATCCCCCTACCTCCCATTCACTGGAACACCACATTTTAACAAGTATCTTCACACATAAAAGCACAATCACAATTGTTAACAATTGTCACAAGAACCAAAACTCCAGTAAGCAATCACAGTATGTGGTTTTAACTTCTTATCACCAGAGAGACAGTCTTAAATCGCCACCAGCATCCCTCCCCCATACCCTAGCAGCAGTAACACCACTCAGAGAATCTGTGAGCTTTGGGGAGGGAGAGTTTAGTGAATGGGTGACTTTACATTGAACTCATTGCTTCCCTATCACACGCAGCAGAGAATAGGGACCTTCTGGGCTCAGCCAGTGCCCACACATGGAGGGAATATTTAGACCGGTCCTAGCCAGATGGCAATTGCCCATCCCAGCAATTGGAACCTGACTTTCTCATCAGGCTCCACTACTACAAGCTGAAGTGCTCTGGGATTCTAGATAAACTTGAAAGGCAGTCTAGGACACAAGGACTGCAATTCCTAGGCAATTCCTAGTGCTAGATTAGGCTTAGAGCCAGTGAACTAGGGTGGAATATGACCTAGGGAGATACAAGATGGTGCAGCTATGGGAGTGCTTGCACCATCCATCTCCTAATCCCGGGCAGTGCAGCTTACAGCAACAAAAGTGACTCTTTCCTTCTGCCCAAGGACAGGAGAGAGAAAAGAGGACTTTGTTTTGCAACTTGGATACCAGCTCAGTCACAGCGGGATAGGGAACCAGGCAGAGTCCTGAGGCCTCCATTCTAGGTTCTGCCTCCTAGATGACATTTCAAGACACACCCTGGACCAGAAGGGAACCGGATACCTTGAAGGGAAGGACCCGGTCCTTGAAGGATTCGTCACCTGCTGATTAAACAGTCCTTGGGCCATGAATAACCAACAGTGATACTCAGGGAGTACGCTATGGGCCTTAGGCACTGAGAAGTTCTGACTTCAGGGGTGACCCAACACATTCCCAGCTGTGATGGCTACTGTGAAAGACTCCTTCAGATGGAAAAGTAAAGGGATTTTGCCATGCACCATAGGTACCAGCTCAGCCACAGTGAGGCAGAGCAACAAGCAGGGTCTTGGTGTCCCTGAGTCTGGACCTAGCCTCTTAGACAGCATTTCTGGACCTGCCCTGGACCAGAGGGGAGCCCACTGCCTTGAAGGATGAGTCCCAGGCCTAGTAGCATTCACCACAAGCTGACAAAAGAGCCCTTGAGCCTTAAGTGAGCATCAGTGGTGGCCTGGCAGAACACCCCATGGACTGGTGGTGGTAATAGGCACAGGGAGTGGCTCCTCTGCCTGTGGAAATGGGAAGGAAGAGCAGGAAGCACTTTTTATTGTGGTTTGAGTACTAGCTTAGCCACAGCAGAATAGAATATTGGGTAAATTGCTAAGATTTTTGACTCCAGTCCCTGGCTCCCAGACAGCATCTCTGAATGTTCCCAGGGCCTGGGGGAACTCTTTACTTTCAAGTGAAGGGCTTTGGGCAAAGCCCAGTGCTGTTCTTGCTTCAGATTTAACCCAGCACAGTTCCAATGATGGTGGCCACAGAGGTGCTTGCATCACCACACCCGCAGTTCCACATAGTGCAACACAGAGACTTCATTTGTTTGAAAGAAAGTTAGGGAAAAACACAAGAGTCTCTGCCTGGTAATCCAGAGAATGTTTCCAGATTTTATCCAAGACCACCAACACAGTACCTCTATGAGCCTGTAAAAATCACAGCATGATTGGGCTTAGGGCCCAAGTCTCTTTAAATATCTGGAAAGCCTTCCCAAAGAGGACAAGCACAAACAAGCCCAGACTATGAAGACAACAATAAATACTTAACTCATTAATGCCCAGGCACTGATGAGCATCTATAAGCATCAAACTATCCAGAAACACATAACTTCACCAGTATAAATAAGGCATCAGGGACCAATCCTGGAGAAACAGGGACATATGACCTTTCTACAGAGAGTTCAAAATGGCTGTTTGGAGAAAACTCAAAGAAATTCAAGATAACCCAGAGAAGTTTTGAATCATATCAGATAAATTTGACAAAGAGATTGAAGTAATTACAAAGAATCAAGCAGAAATTCTAGAGTTTAAAAATGCAACTGACATACTGAAGAATGCATCAGAGTCTCTTAATACCAGAATTGATCAAGCAGAAGAAAGTATTAGTGAGCTTGAAAATAGCCTATTCGAAAATATACAGTCAGAGGAGACAAAAGAAAAAAAATAATAAACAATGAAGCACACCCATATAATCTAGAAAATAGTCCCGAAAGGGTAAATCTAAGAATTATTGGCCTTAAAGAGGAGGAAGATAAAGAGATAGGAGGCAGATAAAGAGATATTCAAATGGATAATATCAGAGAACATCCCAGACGTAGAGAAACATATCAACATTCAAGTACAAGAAGATTATAGAACACTATGCAGCTTTAACGCAAAGAAGACTACCTAAAGACATTTAATAATCAGACTCCCAAAGGTCAAGGATGAAGAAAGAATCCTAAAAGCAGCAAGAGAAAAGAAACAAACAACATACAATTGAGCTGTAATACCTCTGGGAGCAGACTTCTCAGTGGAAACATTAGGGGCCAGGATAGAGTGGTATGACATATTTAAAGTACTGAAAGGAAACAAAAATATCCTTGAATAGTATACCTGGTGAAAACATCCTGCAAGCATGAAGGAGAAATAAATACCTTCCCAGAAAAACAAAAGCTGAGGGATTGCATCAACACAAGACCTGTCCTAGAAGAAATGCTAAAGGGAGTTCTTTAATCTGAGAGAAAAGGATGTGAATGAGTAAGAAGAAATCACCTGAAGGTTAATAACTCACTGGTAATAGTGGGCACATAGAAAAATACAGAATAGTGTAACACTGTAATTGTGGTATAAATTACTCTTAAGTAGAAGGACTAAATTATGAACTAATTAACCATAAAATCTACAACAACTTTTCAAGACATAGTACAATAAGACATAAGGAGAAACAGAAAAAGTTAAAAACTGGGAGGATGAAGTTAAGGTGTAGAGTTCTGATTAGTTTCCTTTTTGCCTGTTTGTTTCTGTATATAATCAGTATTAAGTTACCATCAGCTTAAAATAATGGGTTATGAGACAGTATATGCTAGCCTTATGGTAACCTCAACCAAAAAATCATAAAAGGCATATAAAAATAATTTTTAAAATAAGAAAGTAAAGCCTATCACCAGAGAAAAATCACCTTCACCAAAAGGAAGACAAGAAGGAAGCAATGAAAGAAGAAAGAGAAGACCGCAAAGCAGCTAGAAAACAAATAACATAATGGCAAAAGTAAGTCCTTATTTATCAATAATATCATTGAATGTGAATGGACTAAATTTGGCCATCAAAAGGCATAGAGTGGCTGCAGGGGTGAAAAAACAAGGGTCAGTGATCTGCTGCCTACAAGAAACACACTTCACCTACAAAGATACAGATAGACTGAAAATAAAGGGATGAAAAAAGATATTCCATGCTAATGGAAACCAAAAAAGATCAGGAGTAGTTATATTTATGTTGAACAAAATAGATTTCAAGACAAAAACTGTAAGAAGAGACAAAGAAGATCATTATTTAATGATAAAGTGATCAATTCAACAAAATAATTTAATGATTGGTAATATATGTGCACCCATCACCAGATATATAAAGCAAATGTTATTAGAGGTAATGAGATAAACCGCAATGTAATAATAGCTGGAGACTTCAACATCCCACTTTCAGCATTGGACAGGTCTCCCAGACAGAAATTCAACAAGGAAATATCGGACTTAACCTCTACTATAGAAAAAAAATGTGCCTAATAGATATTTACAAAATATTTCATTCTATGGCTACAGAATATGCATTCTTCTCCTCACATGGATCATTCTCAAGAATAGACCATATGTTAGGTCACAAAACAAGTATTTAAATTTTCAAAAATATTGAAACATTATCAAGCATGTTCTCAAACCACAATGGAATAAAACTAGAAATCAGTAACAAGAGGAAATTTTAGAAACTATACAAACACATTGAACATTAACAATATGTTCCTGAATGACCAATGGATCAGTGAAAAAATTAAGAAGGAAGTTGAAAATTTTCTTCAAACAAATAATAATGGAAACACGACATGTCAAAACCTGTGGGATATAGCAAAAGCAGTATTCAGAGGCAAGTTTATAGCTATAAGTGCCTAAGCAAAAAAAAAAAAAAAAAAAAAAAGGAGAAAACTTCAAATAAACAATCTAACAATGCATCTTAAAGAACTAGAAAATCAAGAACAAACAAAACCCAAAATTAGTAGGGGAAGAAATAACAAAGATCAAAGCAAAAATAAATGAATTTGAAATGAACAAAACAAGACAAGACATCAACAAAATAAAAGTTAGTTTTTTTGAAAAGATTAACAAAATTGACAAACCTTTAGCCAGACTAAGAAAAAACAAGAGAAAATTCAAATAAATAAAATCATAGATGAAAAAGACGACATTTCAACTGATACTGCAGAAATTCAAAGGAACATTAGTGGCTACTATGAGCAAATACATGCCAACATTGAAAAACCTACAGGAAATGAATACATTTCTAGACACATATGACCTACCAAGATTGAATTGGGAAGAAATCCAAAATCTGGATAGACGAATAGTAAGTAACAAGATTGAAGGTGAAATAAAAATTTCCCAAAGAAAAGCCTGGGACCCAGTGACTTTACTGATGAATTTTACCAGAAATTTAATAGAGAACTACTACCAACCATGTTCAAACTATCGTGAAAAATAGAGGAAGAGAGAATACTTCCAAACTCATTCTACAAAGCCAGTATTACCCTGATACCAAAACCAGACAAAAACATATCTGAAATGGAAAACTGCAGGCTAATATCTCTGATGAATATAAATGCAAAAATTCTCAACAAAATACTGGCAAACCAAATTCAAAAATACATTAAAAAGATCATTCATCATGACCAAGCAGGACTCATCCAAGGGATGCAAGAGTGGTTCAACTTATGCAAATCAGTCAATGTAATACCTGTTATCAACAGAATGAAGGACAAAAAACATAATCATTTCAATTGATGCTGAAAAAGCATTTGATAAACTTCACCACCTCTTAATGATAAAAACCCTCAAAGAATTAGGAATACAATGAACATACCTCAACGTAATAAAAACCATATATGACAGATCTACAGCTAATATACTGAATGGGATAAAACTGAAATCCTTCCCTTCCCTCTTATATCAGGAATATGACAATGATGTTATTTTCCCCACTGCTATTCAAAACGGTACTGGAAGTCCTAGTCATAATAATTAGGAGGAAGAAATAAAGGGCATCCAAATTGGAATGGAAGAAGTCAAATTATCTTTGTTGGCAGTTGATATGATTTCATACTTGGAAAAACCTAAAGACTCCACAAAAAATTATTAGAACCAATAAACAAGTTTAATAAAGTTGCGGCCTGGCACAGTGGCTCATGCCTGTAATCCCAGCACTTTGGGAGGCCGAGGTGGGTGGATCACAATGTCAGGAGATCGAGACCATCCTGATAACATGGTGAAACCCCGTCTGTACTAAAAAAAAAAAAAAAAAAAAAAAAAAAAAAAAAAAAAAAAAAAAAAAAAAATTAGCCGGGCGTGGTGGAAGACGCCTGTAGTCCCAGCTACTTGGGAGGCTGAGGCAGGAGAATGGTGTGAACCCGGGAGGCAGAGCTTGCAGTGAGCCGAGATCATGCCACTGCACTCCAGACTGGGCAACAGAGCAAGAGACTCCATCTCAAAAAAAAAAAAAAAAAAAAAAAGAGAAAAAAAGAAAAAGAAAAAAAGAAAAATTCAATAAAGTTGCAGGATACAAATTCAACATATAAAAATCAGGAGCATTTTTATATACCAACAGTGAACGTGGTGGTGGGCACCTGTAGTCCCAGCATACTCGGGAGGCTGAGGCAGGAGAATGGCGTGAAACTGGAAGGCGGAGCTTGCAGTGAGCAGAGATCGCGCGCCACTGCACTCCAGCCTCGGCAACAGAGGAGACTCCATCTCAAACAAAAACAAAACAAAACAAAAAAGAACACAATGGGGAAAGGATAACCTCTTCAATAAGTGATACTAGAAAAACTAAATACATGCAACAAAAAAAGAAAGAAAGAAAGAAATTGGACCCTTATCTTGCAATGTATATAAAAATAAACAAAATAGATTAAAGACATAGACATAAAACCTGAAAATGTAGAACTAGTAGGAGATGACATAGGGAAAAAGCTTCTGTACATTGGTCTGGGCAATGATATTTTAGATATGAACCAACAAGCACAGGCAACAAAAGCAAAAATGACAAATGGAATTGCATCCAACAAAAGCTTCTGCATAGCAAAGGAAACAATCAACAGAATAAAGACACAATCTATGAAACAGGAGAAAACATTTGCAAACCACACATCTGATAAGGGATTAATATCCAAAATATATAAAAAACACAAGTACAATTCAGCAGCAAGAAAACAAGTAATCCAATTTAAAAATGGTTGAAAGACCAAACATTTCTCAAAAGAAGACATACATATGACCTACAGATATATGAAAAGGTGCCCAACCTCACTAATCGTCAAAAATATGCAAATAAAAATCACAATAAAATATCACCTCACACTTGTTAGAATGGCTATTATCAAAAAGACAAAAGATTTTTCCTTGCAGGGATATTAAAAAAAAAAAAAAACAAGAATCTTTGTACATTATGAAAGCTAAACCTAGAGTCAGTTTCTTTGTTCTTCCCAGAGATGTTGTGAATTATTTATATGCTTATTAAATACCTCTGTGCTTAAACCAACTTCAGTAGACCATGTTGTCTACAATTAAGGACCCTAACCAGTACATCTAATAATTTGTGTGTTTATTTTATATACCAGAATATAAGCATTCCAAGAGAAGTTAACCATTACTGTCAATTGCTCAAGTCCCAATGAGAGATACGGCTTAGCCCAGAGTAGGTAGATACTAATATATAGTTACCGAATTTCATAACATAAAGTTTTAGACAGGTTTACTCTTTTGTGAAATATTGGTGGGAATGTGAATTGGTACAGATATTATAAAAAGTATTGTGGAGGTTCCTTAAAAATTTTTAAAAATCTAACCACTATGTGATCCAACAATTCAACTTCTGGGTATATATTTAAAAAAATGTAACCAGTATCTCAAATATTTGAACTCCTATGTTCATTGCAGAATTATTCACAGTTTCTAAGGTAAATATATGTGTGTGAGTGTGTGTGTGTGTGTGTGGGAGAGAGATAGATAATGGAATATTATTCAGACTTGAAAAATAAGAAAATACTATTATTTTTATGGATGACGTGGGGGACATAATGCTAAGTGAAATAAGCTAGATACAGGAAGAAAAATACAGTATGGTCCCACTTTATATGTGGAATCTAAAAAAAATCTCACTCACAGAACCAGGAAGTGGAAGAGTGGTTGACATTCAGGGAGTTCGTGGGCAATGGAAATGGGGAAATACTGGCCAGATTGTGCAAAGTTTCAGTTATGCAGGATGAATAAATTCTGGAAATTAAATGAACAGCAAAGTGAGTTAACTATATGCTATTATATAATTGAAATTTGCTAAGACAAATTAAATGTTCTATTAAATGTTCTCACAACACACACACACTAGTAACTAAGTGAAATGATGGCTATGTTAATTAGTCTGATTGTGGCAATCATTTCATGTGTATAAATATATCAAAATATCACTCTGTAAACCTTAAATATATGCAATTTTTGTCATTTATGCCTCAATAAAACTAAAATGAAAGTGTTATTGCTTTGTTTCTTCAACTCATATTAATTTGAACCACTTTAAAGGCATTTGGGTGAAATACTCTGTAGAATTTGGTTAACCAACCTTTAGTAAATAAGCACAAAATTAGAAATGTTGTCAATAGGCTTGAAAATTTAGGATATTTGTTTTCTGAATATATGCCTTTACGTTTTTTCACAAATATATGTTTTGTCTTCATGAGTTTGCAAAGTATGTATATATAATTTGAAGGATGCAGAGCTGGATAATGTTTGATGTTTTTCAATATTCAAATTCCCTTGACTACTCCCTCAATTAAAATATGTACCAATGATAACTGTCCCAAAGAGATTTTAATCCCTCCTTCTGTCAAAGCTGTATAGGATCAGCCCATTCATCTAAAGATGAAAATGTGCTATTTAGCTCATCTGGGAAGCAGCTGTGCAGAACTGTGGAAGGCAGTGGTAAGGAAAAACCACTATTAGGTAAACAAAGCAACAGAAAGATGGTGAAAAGGCTACAGGAATAAGAAATTAGAATTAATTCAAACAAAACTCACTCGGATGAATGAGGAAGAAGGTTTTTTCCTGCCAACTCAGTAAATGTTTAATCTGGAAAAGCATGGTCCCACATCTGGCTTATGTTTAATATTGTAAATATAAATTCTTTCATTTTTAATTTTATTTTTGATGTGAATTTTAGTTTACGAACAAAAGTAAAATAAAAATCAGTGGAGAGACATTGTATTTAATATTACAAATATTACAAATTTCAAATAAAATGTTCAAAATAGTACATGCTCTCCGACATGTGCTTACCACAGTCTCTAATGAAAACTGAAAACATTAGAATTTTTAGATATTTATACTGTTTGAATTTGAATCACCTAATATATAAAATAATATCTTTAAAATCCCAAAATAACCAGAATGGTTATTACACATGTAATACACATAATTTTCAAAGTGGATACGATTTATTAAAAAGGAAATTAAAAGGAAAAAAATGTAAATGGATTCGTTTACATTTATTTGTTTGAGGGCAGTATTGTAATGTTTTATTGGCAGCATTGAACCAGTTCCAAAGTGAATTAGTCCTCTATTTTCTGAGGAACTACTCTGAAAGAGCTTTCTACTCTTCACATCAGACACTCAGATTAACATGTGGCTTCTGTGGGCTTACCGGCCCTTCTTTTCAAGGCTTGAAAAAGGCAACTCATATGTAACACAAGTAAATCCACAAAAAGAAGATAAATGGAGTGAATCGGAAATCTAATTACCTGGAAGGAGAAATAGGTGAAATTGAGTGATAATTTTTCTCTGCTTCCATATGTAATAATAAAGGCAATGACTTACATTTTGTAGTTTATAACACATTTACACAAGCAAGCATTATGTCAATTTAATATATTCCTTCACTGACAGATTTTATTTCACCTAGTGATCATAGCACAATGACTCAAAATATTATCTGTTATTCTAGAAGTGCTATGATAATGTATCTGCATTAAGGTATGTTAATCAATCATAACTTGCTACTATAATAATGTATTATAAGTGCTATATTAATGTATCTGATTAAGGTGTGATTAATCAATCATTTGAGGGAAGTACAGGAAAGACTGCTGTAAGAAAATAATTCAGTTTCTCTTTGAAAAATGGGTAGGAATTCACCCAAGAGAAAGGTGAAGGGCACGGCATTACAAATATCAGCAGAAAGATGAAAAAGACATGGCAAATTTTAGAAACAGTGACAAACTGGTACCTCTTCAGTAACCTTAACCTTCTGGATATATTCTAGAACCTAGCTGAAATGGAATGTAAGACACACAGAAAAACAGCAAGGTGTACTACTGGAAGTTCTTTATAGGGTATTCCAGAGCAGTTTTCATCATTATACAAGAGATTAAACATTTCTAAAACTTTTATGTTATGAAATTCAGTAATTATATATTAGTTGAGCTGTTCCTGGCACTGGGAATTCAGCAATTGACAGGAATGGTTAACTTCTCTTGGAATGCTTATATGCTGATAGATAAAATAAACACACATATTATTAGATGTACTTGTCAGTATCCTTTAATTGCAGACAACAGAGTCTATTGAAGCTGGTTTAAGCATGAAGGAATTTAATAAGCATATAAATAGTTCACAACATCACTGGGAGGACCGAAGAAACAGGCTCTATGTTTAGCTTTCATAATAACTCTTAAAGTCATGCTGAAGAACTGAGGTGGCAAAAAAGCTGCAGCCTCTATCACAATCAGAAAACTGCATAATCAGGAAACTCCTACCACTGTGGACAACTCCAGAAACATGTTTCTGCAAGTCAGGAACCACATTATCAAGAATCTTCTGCCATACCTGACATCTCTAGAGCTGTGCTTTTTCTACCATAATCTATTTGAGCACAGTTTCCTTATGTCCAGTGTCTTTCCCTGCATAACTTAGTTTCACATTGATTTCCCCTGTGAGAGCTTCTGATTAGGGAAAGCTAAATTGAAACAGGATATTCCCCTGACCTCCTCACAGGTCTCACAACAGGCGTGCCTCACTTACTCAGCCCACAGCACTCAACCCCTTGCAGGAGGGAGCATGCAGGTGAATCAGTGCAGGGGCCAGGACAAGTGCTTTTGGGCACCGGCAGGAGCGAACTCCATATGGGACCCCATGACAGCTTCCAGTGGGGTGCCCAGAACCCCTAAGTCCCAGTAAGGGCTCTTTTAGCTCTGCCATCTGCAGATGGTTTAAGTGTTAACAGCTCAGTGGGCACTCATATCCACATTATTGCTCAAGCTCTTGACCAATGACCAAGAAAAATGAGGTCACATGAACAAATTCAAGGTGGTAAATGTGGGGGATTTTATTGCCAATGAAAGTGGGTCTCAGCAGGATGGGGAGTTGAAAAGGGGATGGGGCAGGAAGGCAATCGTCCTTTGAAATCTGGCTATCCCCAGCCAGACTCCTCTCCAAAGCTACACCTTCAAGCTGTTTCTCAGAACTCAAGCTGCTTCTCTCTAACATCTAACCATAGTCACTAATGTCCAGTTGCTCTCCTTCCTCTGCCAGCTGAATCTGGGGTTTTTATGAGCACAGGATGTGGGGAGTGGGATGGGCTATGGGTGGTTTTGGAAAAGGCAACATTTGAGTAGGAAAACAGGGATGTAAGTTCTCTTTTTGGGCTATGGTATCAGGCTTTTCGGCTTGAGGGTGGGACCTTAGCTGGGCACCCACTCTCTTCTGCCCAGAATTTTCCTGTCTCCTGTTGCTATTAACATTGCATGGGAAAACCCAGCTGTAAGATAATCTGAGAAAATTAGATTTTATCCTTCTACCTCTGTAATCCGGGAGGCATACCATAAAGGAATTTGAGTGGGTATGGAGCAAAATAATCCATGGACTATGACAATAGTGATGAGTAAATTAAATGACTTAAACAATTTTTTAAGTAATTTCCAGGAAACAAAAGGAAGCCAATACTGAGAGTAAGCATGTAGGAGCTACTTTAGACAAGACAATCAAGAACAGCTTCTCTGAAGAGGCAAAATTTAGGCTGATTCCCAAAATATAAGGGCTTGCTAACTTCCCATGCAAAGAATAAGGAAAAGATTATTTTAGGTAAAGATATCTATCATACAGCTAAAGAGCAAGATCTCTGGAGCCAAACTAGATTTAACAGTCTCTGCCCCTTGCTTGATGATCTTGGGCAAATTACTCAAATTCTCTCACACTTGTGTATAACATGAGCTTAAAGATAACACCTACATGGAAGGCTACTGTGAAGATTTTATGAGATAATATACAGAGAGCACTTAGAACAGTCACTGGCACATAGCATGTGCAGTTAAAACTTTTTCTATTATCATGAACATTTCCAACTGTTAAATTTGAATTATTTATGAGATATGGCTAGATGTGAGAGGTCTGTAGATACAAACCTAAAAGTGTTCAATGTAAAGTTAATGCTTAAATCTCTGGGAAAGAATGCAACTAACTAGAGTAGAGAAGAGATGAGATGTAATGTGAAAACAGCCAATTTTATATGTTGGGAAGAGAAAAAGAACCCAGAAAACTAATCAGAGAAGGAAGATACAGCAGCATAAAAGGAAAAGCAGACCACAATCATATCATGGGACTCGAGAGAGAAAAGTCTTTCAACAACATTTTCAGCCATTATCTCTTCAGGTATTGCTGTACTCTTTCTTTCTCTTTCTTTCTTTCCTTCTTTCCTTCTTTCCTTCTCTCTTTCTCTCTTTCTCTCTTTCTCTTTCTTTCTCTTTCTTTTTCTTTTTTTTTTTTTCTTGGATACAGGATCTTGCTCTGTCACCCAGGCTAGAGTGCAGTGACAAGATCAGGGCTCACTGCAGTCTCGGCCTCCTGGGCTCGGGCGATCCTCTCACCTCAGCATTCCGAGTGGCTGGGACTACAGGCTTGTGACACCGGGCCTGGCTAATTTTTGTATTTTTTTGTGGAGATGGGGTTTTGCCATGTTGCCCAGGCTGGTCTCGGACTCCTGGGCTCAAGTGATCTGCTCGCCTTGACACCTCAGAGTGCTGGGATTACAGGTGTGAGCTTTTTATTCTTTTTGAAGGTGTAAAATTCAGTGGCTGATAGTACATTCACAGAGTTGTACAACCCATCACCACTAATTTTAGAGCATTTTTATTGCCCCATAACACAAGCTTCATAACCATCAGCTATTGTTTAAAAGTTATTTCTAATTGTAGTAAGATATACAGAACATAAAATTCACCATGCCACTAGTTTTGTGTACAATTCAGTGGCATTAAGTGCATTTGAATTGTGCAACCATCACCAACATCTATCTCCAGAATGTTTTTCTCTTGTAAAACTGAAACGCTGAAGCCATTAAATAATAACTTCCATTTCTCCCTTCCACAACCCCTGGCAGCCACCAGTCAGTCCACTTTCTGAATCAGTGAATTTGACTACTCTAGGTGCTTCATGTAAGTGGAACCAGACAATATTTGTCTTTGTGACTGGCCTACTTTACTCCACATAATACCTTCAAGGTTCATCCATGTTGTAGTGTTTCAGAAAAGGCCTAAAGTTCCATTGTATGGGCAGACTGGTAGACTTCATTTTGCATATCCATTCATCTGTCAGTCAACACATGAGTCATTTCCACCTTTTTACTGTTGTAGGTAATGATGCTGTGAACCTGGGTTTACAACTGTCTTTGGAAACTCTGCTTTTACTTATTTTGGGTATAGGCCCAGAAGTAGAATTGCTGGAATCATATGGTAATACTATGTTTAATCTTTTTTGAGGAACTGCTGTAACCATTTTCCACAACAACTCTACCATTTTATACTTCACCAGCAGTGTACAAGAGTTTCAGTTTCTCTACATCTTCACCGACACTATTTATTTATTATTTTTTTAAATACCATGCTGGGCTGGGGTGACCTGTAGTCCCAGCACTCTGGGACACCAACACAGGCAGATTGCTTGAGTCCAGAGGTTCAGGACCAGCCTGGGCAACATGGCAAAGCCCCTCCTCTGCAAAAATACAAAGAATTGGCTGGGTGTGGTGGCACGCGCCTGTAGTCCCAGCTACTGGGGAGGGTCGGGGTGCTGAGGCAGGAGGATCCCTTGGGACTGGGAGGTGGAGACTGCCATGAGCCAAAATCACACAACTGTACTCCAGTCTGGGTGACAGAGTATGATCCTATCTCACTAAATAAATAAATAAATAAATAAATAAATAAATAAATAAATAAAAAGAAGTGGCCATCTGTTGACTAAAGTGAGCATGAAAGGCAAGGACAGGCCAAGTGAGCTTGAGAGAGGTGCTTTTAGACTAGGAATGTGAGAGATTTCAGTTCTGCCAGGGAATAAAAGAGAATGTAGAAGTTTGACAAGAACAGCCACAGACTGTACAGAAATACACAGTGGTGAAAAATACAAGCTCTGGCATCAGTCAGCCCAGGTTCAAATCCTGGCTCTGCTTCAGCAACACTGGGCAAGTTACCTGGCTTACTCTCTCTGCCCCATTTGTCCCACCAGTAAAATGGAGTTAATAATACCTGCCTCAAAGGGTTATTCTGAGAACAGAATGAGTTCATAAACGCAAATTCATTGGAAATGTTTAAGAAGAGATGAACATTAAGAAATGTCCATTGTGTCTGGAAAGAGGTAAAACATTGGTGACTTTATAAGAACAGTTTCAGTCAAGTGGTGGTGGTAATGGGTCAGAAAAAATCCCTATTGTAGTGGATTGAAAAGTGACTTGAAGGTGGAGGAAAAAGAGCATGAGTAGAAAACTAAAAGTTTGACAAGAAAATAAATGACCTAAAAGTGGAAGAAAGTGTGTGTGTGTGTGTGTGTGTGTCTGTGTGTGTGTGTGTGTGTGTGTCTGAGAGAGTGGAAGGGAACAGTATCCTATAACAGAAGTGTGGCATGAGAACTAAGAAAGAGGTTTATAGGATACGATGTATAGGAGCACAAGGAAACTAGAAGACATTTACATAATTCTATAGAATTCCAAATCAACTCTTTTATGTTTCTCTCTTATTCTTTTATATGTTTTGTAACTATACAATGAATGTAACAGAAATAATATTAACATAGCAATATTCTTGTCTGATTGTATACCTTATGTTTAAAGAACCTGGGAAAAATATCAGACATGCTAGCGTGTGTTAAAGCCAAGAATTTGTCAAGACTGAGATCTGATTTATCAGCTTAGTTTCTCAGTAACTGGATTAATATGTATCATCTAAAAAAATATATTGCTAGGATTACTGTATTCTAATCTGTTGTAGGTAAAATATGTTCAAAGAAAATAAGAAAGGGTTACTTCTTTCAAATAAAAGAGTGGAAAAACCCTAGAAGAAAAGGCTAAAAGTAATAAGAAGCAAAGTTTGATAATTCAACTTTGTATGGCGGTATTCTCTGGAAGAAAATATAATTTAGTAGGATTCAATAAATAGTTCTTTTAAATAATAATAATAAACAAGGCTTGGATTTGAAATGAATCAAAATTTTTTTCTAATTAGACAAGTTTGTTGACCCCTATATCCCTTTGGTTTCTGCATTTTATAAAAATAAATAATAATATATACCTTAATATGTTATTGTGAGGATCAATATGGTATTGCATAAAAACTAACCCACAATAGATGCTTAATATTTTAAAGCACTGCTAATCATTTTACTAAGTGACTACCATTTAGTCATGAAGTCAATTAAAAAAGGGTGTGCAATAAAAAAAATTAGGAAGATGAGTAAAAAAGGAATTTTTACAGCATAACTCATCACCATCGTAAACAACGGTATACTGAGAGCAATGAGAGCAAGGTTGCCTGTTGAAGCTGGACTCTCCCTGGGGGCATGAAGCAAGGTGGACAGGGGTTATGGAGGGCAAACAAAATATACCCATCACAATCTAAAATGTAATTTTGGTTACAGAATCTATTCCTGTAGCATATGACTAGAACATGCATGTGCACATACACCTATTACATATTAAGCTATTTAAATTTTCAAAATCCATTACTATATCAACAGGTTTGTTTTTCTAGCAGCTCCCAGGATCTGCTAGAAACATCTTCTTTGGACAGATCATCCAAGAAGCAGTGTAGTTATGCAATGGGTGTCTTTTGAAACATTCTGGCTCCTTCTGTGGGTAAAACTGAGCATTAAGTTATTTTTTCCCATGTCATCAAAAGTAGAAAACATTATTTTAAAAATATATTTGCTGTTACTTTATCACTTTTAAGATGCTTCGTGACCCTTAGGAATTGCCACAGGTATATAAGAGCCTGTTTTATTCACTTGTAATTTTAAAACAAACCACAATTGGGTCACCATGCCAGTATTTCTTCTTATTCCACTGTCTAGAATAACAGATTTCCAGACTACATATTTAATCATTATTGATGCTTTATCCTTTGGCCCTAGTCACTGCCAGCAATTGGTTCAATTCCTTCATTTCTTTCATATATGGATACCTACTTTAGTTTTGAATATGACTAGAGACTTACTAAGCCTAAAATTTCCAAACAGAACTGTAAATTAAATCTCTTAAAGTTTTAGAATAGTTGTCATTTTTCCTTCTCAAGGATTACCAACTGAGTTTTACCCCATCCTCCTAAGTCAGCCAACTAAATCTTGGCTTAGGCTAAATTTGTTTCTCTCTCAATCCTCTGATGTTGCCATTTCTAAAATTATACACTTTTGTATGTATGTCTTTATATGGCACTGTGAAAAATAGTTCAGCCTTCAAGAGTGACACTTTCAAATACCAAAACTGTGATATTTTACAGCTGGGTCAGGTGCCTTCCTCCTTCTCACTGGAGGATGTTCTGAGGTTACATTTCTTCTGTGAGAAAAGTTTGAACATTTTTCTTAAAGTAGAAGTGGCAGAAAGTATAATTAAGAGCCTTTCCTTCTCTGGGTCCAGGATAAAAATAAAGTCTCCCCTGAACATCTGTATGTTAACAGCAAATTTGTGGCACAGAATGGCTACTGTTTCTTTATGTCATTATTTTATCCATATATATATGGATCATTATTTTATCCACATATGTAGACATATATGAATAAAAGCATATGTTATATAAATATATAACATATATTTTACTTATATATTGAATATATTTAATTTATGTATAAAATTTAATATATATGAAATATTATTAAATATTACATATTTTATAATATATAAAATACACAATATATAAATATATGTTATATATTTTATCCATATATATTTTATCTATATATCTGGATTATTATTTTATCCATATGTATGGATGCAAATATATATTTTATCCATATATATCTGGATTATTATTTTATCCATATATATGGAATATATATATATTTATATACACACACACACACTTTGGTGACTCCCTAGTTGGGGCTGTAGTATATCTTCAATCTTTGGTAAAGAAGGAATAGTTGGTTTGCTAACCACATAAGAAATTGTTTCAAGACAACATCATTTTTTATAAATGCAGACTTCTTGAGGCAACTTTTAAACACTTTGATAAACTACTTTTTACCTCCAATTGGTTTTATAACTGTTCCAATCAGAGAATAAATTATCTGTACAGAGTAAAATATATAGGACATTATGTTAGTGTTTTATTGAGTTTTATACATATATATACACAAACAAAGCATAAGTATATTTCAATTACTATTCTGCTGCAAAGAAATTGAGACTATTGACATATGTTAGTATAATTTATCATAAAATGTTACTATATAACCAATAAATTATAATTTGCTAGATTCTTAGAAATCTTCAATCAAAGTAAGCCTTGTAAATGGATTTACTGGCAAAGACCTACATCTTTGGTGAGATAATATTGAAAACTTTCATAGCTTTTTGGATAGGGAGACTATGGAGTGTTACAAAGCATCTTTCATTTTGATGACTGTTGCTGCACTGGGCCACTCTGACCTCAGAAGTTGAATCACATGTTTGCCTGCAGATGAGCCAAGGATAAGAAGCCCTTGCTGTTGTTCCTACCTACATCATTAGTTGGTCTCAGGAGAGATTTTTCCTATTGGCTCAAAAAGAGCCTAAAATTACAGGTAAACTGAGGAAGGAAAAAGGGAAAGCTTTACTTATTATCAAGAAAAACAAATTTCTAGTTCTTTCTCAGTAACATAAAAGAAAATTGAAATCTGAAGAAAATTTTAACGTGATTTTTGTTATAATATTATTTTGTTCTAATTATAAAGACAACCTCTACTGAAGACAATCCAGAAAGGGAACAAAACTATAAAACCATTAAAGTTACCCATAATTTTACCACCCTAAGATGTTACTATTATTATTTGGATTTTTGTTCTGCTAGTATTCCTTTATTTATGGGGATATTAGCAATGTCAAAATTCATATCAATATAAGTACAAATACAAATATAGATAAATACATAGATGATAATTTTTTTTCAAAACTTGAATTACTCTTTAAGCTGCTATAAAAAATGTCCCTCAAAGTCATATCTGAGAAGTAGCTAGGTCTCAGTCTAGTCAATGAAACACATTAATTAATATTGATTAGCTCCAACATATGCAGTAATGTAACACGTAGTCTCAAGAGAGTTTTATTATTTCCCTCATTTAAACAGGGATTCATGAAAAATAAATTTAAAGTCATACTTGGTCAGGAGCATAGAGAAAAGTTTTCTAAACTTCCTCAAGACATATGCACTTAATAGAAAATACACAATTTTTTTGGGGGGGACACACTTTAATGGCATAAAGTCATTTTGAAATAATTCTTATAATATTCCTGTGTGTGTTAAACCCTATATAGAGCAATAAATATGAGGTGCAATTAGCTGATTATCTAAGGATTTCAATAGAAAATTTCCAGTTGTGAGTGTGTTATTTTTGGAAATGTTACATGCATAGCCCTCTGCCAGGTGTGATGTTCAGTGTTAATGGGATTAGTCCTCACATTAACCCTATTGGAGGGATTAACATTTTTGGTCTGGAGAACACTGGATTAAAGCAATGCTTCCTAAAAATGGTTCCAGAGTCAAATCAGATTGGGAATAGTTTCAATTCTTCTTAGAAACTGGGAGTGCATATGAGCAAGTCAATGAGTGAGGCTTCCTGCAGTAGAAATACCCACCTCTCTCTGCCCCAGGTCCTAGTCAGATTGGCAGTTGGGAACCTTTTGCTTGGGTACTATGGGGAACCATCTTTAAGGAGGCCTAAATTAGATAATTTCAACTTTTTTTCATATCCTAGTAAAAGGAATGTTCTTTTCCTCTTTATTTATGTATTTTTTTTTTGGAAGAACATTTCCTTGGGACTTGACTTTTTCATAATTAATGTGGTAACATCTGGAGGGACTGACATTAGAGTTAGGGCCTAAAAAAGGAGACAAGGAAGATGTTCAGCATGTTTCTTATATGCTGTAGGTCAACCAGCTTCAAGGAAGACCATCCTTGGTGTTTCCTCATGGTTCAGCCTAGCTTTGAAGAGAATACAATGGGATTTGGAACAAAAGCCTAATAATTTTAAATGATGTATATTTACACATTAGTGAGAAGAGTGGAACCTTCCAATGTTTGGTCAAACTTGTATTTCTTCCCCAGGAAACCCTGAGATATATGTCATAAGCAGCAAACATGTGTCCTACATCTTTGTCACAGGCAATAAAATGCCCATGCTTAATATGAGAGAAAAAAATTATAATTTAGAATATGAATAAAAAGTGATTTTATATACTATGATAAGTTTATGTGCAAATATGCAACCTTATGATACTTAAAAGTATGTGTGAAATATAGATGAAATTTTATGTGAGAAAATTTTGTAATAAAAGCATAATTCAAATTCTTATAGGTTAAAATAGAATAATTTTTAAGATGTAACACTTCTACTCCCTATCCTTTTTAGGTTGAAGGGCCTCCATTTATTGAATTTGGAAAAAACTGGAAAAGTTTAGTTAAATTAATAAAATGAATACTCTTCTGTTGTGATGAAAAATCTGTGCTTTACTTTACAGTCAAGTATTATCATTTCAATCATTTGAACATTCCAGTTCATCAAGTTAATGGTCAGTATGTTTGAATCTGGTCCACTTAATGATAGAAGACCCAAAACACATCCAGCTATTAGACTATACTTACTAGTGAGTTTGACAGTAAACATGGACTGTCTTCTAATTCCTTTTCCTCAACTGATACTACAGGGCTGATTTCCATTGTGCCTTCTAATCATTAAAATATATTGTAATCAGGAAATAGATTAAAAAAAAAAGACTAGAATTCTCAAGATTTGCATATGCAGAGAAGTCATATTCTTAGTGCTTGTATTAGTTCTTTCTCACAGTGATATGAAGAGCTGCCCAAGACAGGGTAATTTATAAAGGAAGGATGTTTAATTGACTCACAGTTCCACAGGGTTGGGGAGGCCTCAGGAAACTTACAAACTTGGTGGAAGGGGAAGCAAACATGTCCTTCTTAACATGGCAGCATGAAAAAGAAGTGCAGAGCAATGGGGAAAAGCCACTTATAAAACCATCAGATCTCATGAGAACTCATTATCACGAGAACAGCATAGGGGCAACTGCCCCCATGATTTAATTACCTCCCACTGGGCTCCTCCCATGACATGTGGGGACTATAGGAAGTACAATTCAAGATGAGATTTGGGTGGGGACACAGCCAAATCATATCATTCCACCCTTTGCCCCTTCCAAATCTCATGTCCTCACATTTCAAAACACAATCATGCCTTTCCAAGAGTCCTTGAAAGTCTTAGCACATTCTAGCATTAAACCAAATGTCCAAGTCCAAAGTCACATCTGAGATAAGGCAAGTCCCTTCCACCTATGAGCTTGTAAAATCAAAAGCAAGTTAGTTACTTCCTAGATACAATGGGGATACAGGCATTGGTTAAATATACCTGTTCCATATGGAAAAAATTAGCCAAAATGAAGGGGCTACAGGCCCCATGCAAGTCTAAAATCCAATAGGGCAGTCATTAAAACTAAAAGTTCCAAAATGATCTCCTTTGACTCCGTGTCTCACACCCATGTCATGCTGATAGAAGAGGTAGGCTCTCACAGCCTTAGGCAGCTCCACCCCTGTAACTTTGCAGGGTACAGCCCCGCTTCTGACTGCTTTCATGGGTTAGCATTGAGTGTCTGAAGTTTTCCAGGTGCATGGTGCAAACTGCCAGTGAATCCATCATTCTGGGGCCTGGAGGAAGGTGGCCCTCTTCTCACAGCTCCACTAGGCAGTGCCCCTATGTGTGAGAACTCCAGCCACACATGTGTCTTCCACATTGTCCTAGCAGATGTTCCCCTGGAGGGATGTGCCCTGCAGTAGTCTTCTGCCTGGACATCCAGGTATTTCAATACATCCTCTAAAGTCTATGTGGATGTTCCCAAACCTCAATTTGTGTCTTCTGCACACCTGCAGGACCATCACTGTGTGGAAGCCACCAAGGGTTGGGGCTTGCACCTTCTGCAGCAATGGCCCAGGCTATATTTTAGCCATGGCTGGAACTGAATCAGCTGGGACACAGGGCACCATGTCTCAAGGCTGCAAAGAGCAGGGGACCCTGGGCCTTTCTACAAACTCATTTTTCCCTCCTAGTCTTCCAGGCCTGTGGTGGGAAGGGGTGCTGTGAAGGTCTCTGACATGACTTGGAGACATTTTCTCCATTGTCTTGGTAATTAACATTTGGCTCTTCATTACTTATGCAAATTTCTGCAACTGGCTTGAATTTCTCTCAAAAAAATGGGTTTTTCTTTACTATCATATTGTCAGGCTACAAATTTTTCAAACTGTCATGGTCTGCTTCATCTTGAACGCTTTGCTGCTTAGCAATTTCTTCCACCAGATACCCTAAATCATTTCTCTCAAGTTCAAAGTCCCACAGACCTCTAGGGCAGGGTCGAAATGCCACCAGTCTCTTTGCTAAAGCATAACAAGAGTCACCTTTGCTTCAGTTCCCAAAAAGTTTCCCATCTTCATCTGCATCTGAGACCACCTCAGTCTGGACTTCATTGTCCATATCACTATCAGCATTTTGGTCAAAACCATTCAACAAGTCTCTAGGAAGTTCCAAACTCTCCGTCTTTTCCTGTCTTCTTCTGAGCCCTCCAAACTATTCCAACTTCTGCATGTCACACAGTTCCAAGGTCACATCCACATTTTTGGGTATTTTTTATAGCAGCACCCCACTCCCTAAAGAACTTCCTGAGATTGGGTGATTTATAAAGGAAAGGGGTTTAATTGGTTCACAGTTCTGCAGGGCTGAGGAGGCCTCAGGAAACTTACAATCATGGCAGAAGAAGAAGAACGCACATCCTTCTTCATGTGGCAGCAGGAAGGAGAATTGCAGAGCAAAGGAGGAAAAGCCCTTTATAAAACCATTAAGTCTTTAGACATGAAGTCTTTGCCCATGCCTATGTCCTGAATGGTACTACCTAGGTTTTCCTCTAGGATTTTTATGGTATTAGGTCTAACATTTAAGTCTCTAATCCATCTTGAATTAATTTTCGTATAAGGAGTAAGGAAAGGATCCAGTTTCAGCTTTCTACTTATGGCTAGCCAGTTTTCCCAGCACCATTTATTAAATAGGGAATCCTTTCCCCATTTCTTGTTTCTCTCAGGTTTGTCAAAGATCAGATGGCTGTAGATGTGTGGTATTATTTCTGAGGACTCTGTTCTGTTCCATTGGTCTATATCTCTGTTTTGGTACCAGTACCATGCTGTTTTGGTTACTGTAGCCTTGTAGTATAGTTTGAAGTCAGGTAGCGTGATGCCTCCAGCTTTGTTCTTTTGACTTAGGATTGTCTTGGAGATGCGGGCTCTTTTTTGGTTCCATATGAACTTTAAAGCAGTTTTTTCCAATTCTGTGAAGAAGCTCATTGGTAGCTTGATGGGGATGGCATTGAATCTATAAATTACCTTGGGCAGTATGGCCATTTTCACGATATTGATTCTTCCTATCCATGAGCATGGTATGTTCTTCCATTTGTTTGTGTCCTCTTTGATTTCACTGAGCAGTGGTTTGTAGTTCTCCTTGAAGAGGTCCTTTACATCCCTTGTAAGTTGGATTCCTAGGTATTTTATTCTCTTTGAAGCAATTGTGAATGGAAGTTCATTCCTGAT
Organism: Chlorocebus sabaeus; assembly: GCF_047675955.1. Taxonomy (NCBI): domain Eukaryota; kingdom Metazoa; phylum Chordata; class Mammalia; order Primates; family Cercopithecidae; genus Chlorocebus; species Chlorocebus sabaeus. The sequence goes on from NC_132910.1 coordinate 32,274,003, forward strand.
TTGGCTCTCTGTTTGACTGTCACTGGTGTATAAGAATGCTTGTGATTTTTGCACATTAATTTTGTATCCTGAGACTTTGCTGAAGTTGCTGATCAGCTTAAGGAGATTTTGGGCTGAGACAATGGGGTTTTCTAAATATACAATCATGTCGTCTGCAAACAGGGACAATTTGACTTCTTCTTTTCCTAACTGAATCCCCTTGATTTCTTTCTCTTGCCTGATTGCCCTAACCAGAACTTCCAACACTATGTTGAATAGGAGTGGTGAGAGAGGGCATCCCTGTCTTGTGCCAGTTTTCAAAGGGAATTTTTCCAGTTTTTGCCCATTCAGTATGATATTGGCTGTGGGTTTGTCATAAATAGCTCTTATTATTTTGAGGTACGTTCCATCAATACCGAATTTATTGAGCGTTTTTAGCATGAAGGGCTGTTGAATTTTGTCAAAAGCCTTTTCTGCATCTATTGAGATAATGATGTGGTTCTTGTCTTTGGTTCTGTTTATATGCTGGATTATGTTTATTGATTTGCGAATGTTGAACCAGCCTTGCATCCCAGGGATGAAGCCCACTTGATCATGGTGGATAAGCTTTTTGATGTGCTGCTGAATCCGGTTTGCCAGTATTTTATTGAGGATTTTTGCATCGATGTTCATCAGGGATATTGGTCTAAAATTCTCTTTTTTTGTTGTGTCTCTGCCAGGCTTTGGTATCAGGATGATGTTGGCCTCATAAAATGAGTTAGGGAGGATTCCCTCTTTTTCTATTGTTTGGAATAGTTTCAGAAGGAATGGTACCAGCTCCTCCTTGTACCTCTGGTAGAATTCAGCTGTGAATCCATCTGGTCCTGGACATTTTTTTGGTTGGTAGGCTATTAATTATTGCCTCAATTTCAGAGCCTACTATTGGTCACCAAAAGCAACGGCAACAAAAGCCAAAATTGACAAATGGGATCTCATCAAACTAAAGAGCTTCTGCACAGCAAAAGAAACTACCATCAGAGTGAGCAGGCAACCTACAGAATGGGAGAAAATTTTTGCAATCTACTCATCTGAAAAAGGGCTAATATCCAGAACCTACAAAGAACTCAAACAAATTTACAAGAAAAAACAAACAACCCCATCCAAAAGTGGGCAAAGGATATGAACAGACATTTCTCCAAAGAAGACATTCATACAGCCAACAGACACATGAAAAAATGCTCATCATCACTGGCCATCAGAGAAATGCAAATCAAAACCACAATGAGATACCATCTCACACCAGTTAGAATGGCGATCATTAAAAAGTCAGGAAACAACAGGTGCTGGAGAGGATGTGGAGAAATAGGAACACTTTTACACTGTTGGTGGGATTGTAAACTAGTTCAACCATTATGGAAAACAGTATGGCGATTCCTCAAGGATCTAGAACTAGATGTACCATATGACCCAGCCATCCCATTACTGGGTATATACCCAAAGGATTCTAAATTATGCTGCTATAAGGACACATGCACACGTATGTTTATTGCGGCACTATTCACAATAGCAAAGACTTGGAATCAACCCAAATGTCCATCAGTGACAGACTGGATTAAGAAAATGTGGCACATATACACCATGGAATACTATGCAGCCATAAAAAAGGATGAGTTTGTGTCCTTTGTAGGGACATGGATGCAGCTGGAAGCCATCATTCTTAGCAAACTATCACAAGAACAGAAAACCAAACACCGCATGTTCTCACTCATAGGTGGGAACTGAACAATGAGATCACTTGGACTCGGGAAGGGGAACATCACACACCGGGGCCTATCATGGGGAGGGGGGAGCGGGGAGGGATTGCATTGGGAGTTATACCTGATGTAAATGACGAGTTGATGGGTGCAGCACACCAACATGGCACAAGTATACATATGTAGCAAACCTGCACGTTGTGCACATGTACCCTACAACTTGAAGTTTAATAATAATAAATAAATTAAAAAAAAAAAAAAAACCATTAAGTCTTGTGAGAACTCACTATCGTAAGAACAGCATGGGGGTAACTGTCCCATGATGCAATTACCTCCCATCGGGTCCCTCTCAGAACACATGGGGATTATGGGAACTACAATTCAAGGTGAGATTTGGGTTGGGATACAGCCAAACTATCAGTTCTTGAAAGAAATTTCCTGACAGTGTTTTTATTATGGATCTCCCTTACCCAGAATGGTATGGAAAAAAACATTGAGTTCACCAAGAGCAACCTGCCAGAAAGCTTAAGGTCCTCTATCACATTCCCTTCCTTGGATGGAAGAACAGTTCTATTAGTTTCACATTGGCTTTGCATGCAGAGTTTCACTGTGGCAAAGGGCTTGTCCATAAAATTTTTCATCATTCTTTTCAACCTGAGATTAACAAGCAAGTGCAAAGTGATTTCAGACTTTCCTCAGGGAACCTAAAGTGTCTTGTTCATAGGCATCTGAATTTTCAAGTCTCATAAATTCTTCTACTGATATCCCAATGGTCCAAAACATTTAGTAAGTTAGAGCATGTGTAATGCACTGTGGTGTCGGAGTTGACACTGCATCTGTATATGATAACAACTTGACTTCAGGTAGTGCATAAATCCTGTGGGTTACATTTATCAGAGCTGTAAAAATAGCCACAGAATACAAAGTCCATAACACTTAATTTATTTTGCTGATTGGATGTCCCATAGAGTTTAAATTTTAAACATATTTTTTTCTTACTTTGTTTTGTTCTCCCACATTCTTTGTTTAACAGTTTGAGAATATTGATTTAGCATGACATTCCTACCTCCTTAAGTAACAAAGTTTGGAAAAAATTAGTGGAGAAGTGTTCTAAAATAGGATTGCTCACATGCCAGAATTTTACTCTTACATACTCTGATTTGGTGATGTACATGCCTGTACACATTAGTGTCACCAGAAAGCCTTTCCTTCACTCTGTTTCTCGTTATATCTCCAGACCAAACGTTCTTTAGACATAAATGTGCAAACCAAACTTCCTTATTGGTATTGGTGAACCACACCTCAGGTAATACTGCTAAGTTCATTCAATTGTTAATAAATATAAATATTTGCTAAAGCAGATTACAAGATTGTTAATGTTAAAGTGAGTGCAAATGCTCATTTCTCTCATCGCCACTTTGCTGTTGTGCTTGATCTATACCTAAAACACAACTCTGGATTTAATCCAAATGTTTGAAAATACATGTTGAACATACACACATACACACACACACACATTCTGCCTTAGTTATAGCTGTTTTGAACTCTCAGATAATGAGACACATGTTTACCTTAAATGCTAAGATTATACCTCCAAACCTCTGGAAAGTATCTAGCATAGGTAAAGCTTCGTACTATACATACACAGGTTTGTTAATTCTCACAATTTTCCCCAAGTTTACAAATGCAAAACCTGTAATCACTTAAACATCCATAGTTGTGGTTGTGAATTTGAATTCAGATCTGTATTACCAGTTGCCTTTATTTTTTCTTCTATTACTTAACTACTAATAATTAACTAAATTTGGTTCAATGGTCGCCGAACTTCAATGACTCTCTGGGGTGGTTCATTACTGTAGTAAAAGGGAGTTTAGTCTTTTCCAGAAAAGTTTATTTTTTGAAAACTAGTTATTGTCAACAGAGCTGGTGAGGTTGCAGAGAAAAGGGAACATTTATACTCTGTTGGTGGAAGTTTAAATTCGTTCAACCATTGTGGAAAGGAGTGTGGTGATCCCTCAAAATGCTGAAAACAGAATTACCATTTGACCCAGCAGCCTCATTACTGCATATACGTGTAAAGGAATATAAATTGTTCTGTCATAAAGACACATGCATGCATATGTTCATTGTTCACAATAGCAAACACATGGAATTGACCTAAATACCTATCAACCACAGACTGAATAAAGAAATTGTGAACATATACACCATGGAATACTATGTAGCCATAAAAAAGAAAACAATCTTGTCTTTAGAAGGAGCATGGATAGAGCTTGAAGCTGTCATTCCTAGCAAACTAATGCAGGAACAGAAAAGCAAATACTGTTTATTCTAACTTATAAATGGGAGCTAAATGATGAGAACACAGGGACCCAAAGAGGACAACAATAGGCACTAGGGGCTCCCTTAGGGTAGAAAGTGGGCACAGAAAAAAATGACTATTTAGTACTAAGCTTAGTACCTGAGTGACAATCTGTACAACAAACTCCCATGACATGTACCTGTATACCAAACCTGCACATGTACCCTGAACTTAAAATAAAAGTTAAAAATAAAAACAAGTTATTGTCATCATTGACTACTGTAAAAACAGAATAGTCTTAGAAGTATGAACTCAGGGTTCTCTACAAGGTGTTTGCTTTCCTCTCCAGTTCTCAGTATACACTATTGGTAATGCTTTCAAATAAGAAAAAGCAATTTTGATAATTTAATAAACATTGAATAACATATTATCTTACTAAATTTTTTCTAATCTTTGTCAGTCTCAACTCATCCAAACTTACCATTTTATTCTTAAAATAAGTACTTATATTTTAATGTATGCAAAGCCTTTGCAATTGTGCACTTCAAAGTATATAAATAAAATAAAACATAAGTTGTTTGTTCCTTTCTATGTTCCTATGTCCCTGGGTTCTTCAAAATTTTACTTGTTTTTGCTTAGTTTTTTTTTTTTTTTTTGGACCATCTTATCTTCTTTTCTATATTGTAATCATTATTTTTTTCTACCCATTTTTACCTTTTTTCACTCATGCACTCTTCCCATACTATTCAACCAAACTCACATTTGAAGACATTATTCTGACATAAATACAAAATAGCTTACAAGAATTTTGTATTTACAAGTAAATGTGTTTATTTTAAAAAGAACAAGAATAAAAATCTTTTCTGCTTCAGCTTTATTATTAACATAGAATTTTGATAGACTTGGAACCAGGTATCCACTCCAAATGAGATTTTTTATGCCATTATTTGTCTGTATGCCAAAAGAAAATTCAAATTGAGTGCATTCATCATTCAAATTGATGTCAGGCTTAGATTGTTAAGAAAAAATCTGGCTGGAATAAGATTCTAGTCAATTCCATAAATCTCATTATGACTTTCATGTCACACTAAAGTACATCACATCGACCTCAAAAGCCATACCACACATCAGAGAAAGGAAATCAGAATCACTTCTGTCAGGATCAACACAATGCCATAAGAAGCACTTCTTGAAGGGAAAATGATTCACAAAAAAAGGAAAAGGCACTTGTTTTACATTCAAGAAATCTGTGTTAATTTACTTAATATTTTTTCATACCATGCAAAAAAATGGTTTAGTCTTTGATACTATAACTGACTTAGAACTGAGTTTCAAAGGCAAAATTTGTCTGAAATTGCCTCCAAATAAAAAAAAATACATAAATGTACTGTATTCTACTTTACTTGAGGAAAGCTGACCTCTGGGCACTAAGCCACTATTAATTTAATACCTTCTTTCTTTTAGAGACAAAATATTAAGCATTTGATCCTCTAAATAAAATGTTCTACTTATTGAGAAAGTTGACTATTTTTGTGGGCCTTTCAAGCAATCTATCAGAGAAAAACAAACAAAATAATAATTACATGCTAGTGCCTAATAGAAAGCTAGGTGTAATGAAAAATGAAAAAGAAATGTAAGATATAGTCCTCTTCAATATCTTAAATTACCTCCACTGGGAAAATTAACATTTTGGCTGCACTTATGGAATAGTTAGCCATCAACTTATTATTACATCCCTGCCTTCCACTCATTACAGCAGGAGAATAGACAAGGAGTCCGGGGGTAGAATGAGCGAGAAAGGTTAGTCCCTATTCTGCATGGCCTAAGAGAGACCTTGGAGAACACCTCACCATATCAATGAGTCATCCGTTGAAAGAGTCACTTAGTGCAGCTGGGCAACAGTGCCCTTGGAGGACATAGGCTTGGCCACCCCTGGGCTCCTGTCTCCGTCATTGTGTGAGGACTGCAAAAAGGGTAGAGTGTTAACAGACTGAGCACAGCTGCTGTCGGACCACAGACAAGGGAGAGGTGACACATTGACCCACACATATGGCTCAAGCCCAAGGGTCAGTGGTGACCCAGAGCCCTGAACCCAGAGTTCTGAGTCTGATATGTCAGAATCACCCCAAATCAACTTTCAGCCCCATTCTGGCAGCACTAACTCACATGATCCCATAAAAGAAATACTGTACCAGTCAATAGGAGTGATCCACTGGCCAGGCTACCCTCCTGAAATGTGAGCACACTCCCAAGAACCAGGAAGAACCCAGAGGCCTGAGTCTGGAGCTCCTAGAGTCTTGTTGTGGACCCCACAAATAAGAGTGAGGAATAGAGGAGAAGCCAACACTCTAAAGAGAAGAAAGAGGGACCAGCCATAACAGAGGTCTTGTTCCACTCCGATTCCCCACCCAAACAGCACTGCCTACCCTAGCTCCCTCCACCACTATATACCACTGTAAGAATAATGAGAATTTTTTATAAAGGCACCTCCAAAACATGGGGCCCCCTGAAATGTAAATTTTTCCTCCCTGGATCTAAGGACATTACTGTCAGAAAGAAGGAAATGGAGCAAGAATTTAAAAGATAGTAAGGTTCCAGATAAAAGAACATTTGACAGTATTTGACAGTGAGTGAGAGAGAAAAGTTGGGAGGCAGCAAGGGAGTCATCCCAACTGAGAATGAAGAAAATAAATATATTATATGTGAGAAGGAGGAAAAATACTAGCACTTCAAGTCACTACATGAAGCTGGGCTGAAAAATTGTGAATATTCTAGAATGGCTTATGCATTTTTGATTCCAACTTCTGTTTAACATACCTTAATGTACAATCCTATGAAACCTGAATTGCTAAGGAACACATTGCTCACACTTGATTGCAGCTAGGATTCTGGCTGAGATGTAGGTTTCCCTGCTTTAGTTTGGAAGAGTGTTTAAGGAGAGAGAGGCAGGCGCTAAGCATCCAGTTTGGTGGTGTGAATTATGGCATTGCAGAGGCAGCTTCCTAGCTAGGCAAGAGGCGTCCCGATTTTGCCAGAGACTGAGTGATTTTGAAACTATAGGTACAGAAGGGATTTCCCTAATTTGGCATGCAGTTTCTTTTTTCTTCAGTCAGTACATTTTGAAGTATAATCTACATACAATGAAATTTCTTTATTTTAAAGTGTACAACTCCTGAGCTTTGGCAAATGTGTACAGTCATCTACATACCGCCACAATTAAGATATAGAATGTTCTCATCACCCCCTAAAGTATGCCTTTTGGCCCTTTGTATTTGATACTCAACACCCACACTGGCCCCATTGATCTACTTTTTTAGTACTATAGAGTGACTTTTTCTTGAATTTCACTTAACTGGAACTGAACAGTCTGTAGTCTTTTTACTATGGCTTCTTTCCCATAGACTAATGCTTTTGAGAGTCATCCATGCTGTTCTATTTATCAGTAGTTTATTCCTTTTGATTGCTGAGTACTATTCCACTATAAAGATATGTCACAATCTGTTCATTCATTCACCAGTTTATGGACATTTGAATTCTTCATAGTCTGTGTGTCTAATATTAATAAAGTGTGTATGAACACACAAGTCTGTGTAGACAAAGGTTTTTATTTTTCTTGGTTCAATGTCTATGAGTAGGATTATTGGATATAATAAGCACATGTTTAACGTTATTAGAAACTTCCAAAGATTTTGTTAACACTTTTCATTCTTACTAGTAATATATGAGTTCCTTTTATTCCACATCCTAGCCAACACTGGTGTTGTAGGTCGCTTTAATTTTAGCTATTCTGGTGTGTGTGTAGTATCAGATTTCTTAACCTCAGTACCGTAGACATTTTGGGCCAGATAATTTTTGTCCTGTGCGTTGTAGGATATTTAGCAATATCCCTGTCCTCTACCCTCTAGATATCAGTTAGCATCCCTCCAGTTGTAACAACCCAAACTGTATTCAGACTTTGAAAAAAGGTTCCTGGAAGAAAACGCCTCCCCATATTGAGAACCACTAACATAGCGCTACATCACTGTGGATTTAATTTACATTTCTTTAATGCTGAATGACAGTAAACATCCTTGCACGAGCTTATGTATAGGACTCTGTAGGTTATTTATTTCCTCAGTCAAGCTTTGATAGTTTGTATCTTTCGAGAAAATCATCCGTTTTATCTGAACTGTCAAATTTATTAACATAAAGTTGTTCATAATATTCCCTTATTATGCCTTTACTATCTGTAGTTAATGTAGTACTGTGTCCCCTTTTGATGCCTGATATGAATAATTTATTTCTTTTTCTTGATCAACCTAGCTGGATGTTTATTAGTTTAATTGATGTGTTCAAAGAACAAGCTTTTGGTTTCACAGATGTTCACTGTTTTTCTGTCCTTCATTTTATTTATTTCTTCCTTTATGTTTATTATTGTCTTTTTCCTCATATCAGATTATTGATTTGTGGCCTTTTTTTTTCTAATATGAGCATATTTTTGCTACAGTTTTCCCCTGAGCATGGCTTTGGTTCATTTTAAAATTTGTTATATATTTGTTTTTATTTTATTTTATTGCAAATATTTTCTAAATGTTCTTATGATTTTTGCTTTGACCCATGGGTTATATAAAAGTTTTTAAGTTTTTTTCTCAAATTATTTTATTTGTAAATGTTTTTATTTCAGCTTGATTTTGAAAGATACTTTCAGTGGGTATAAAATTCTAGTTTGACAGGGTTTTTTTTAAAGCATTTTAAAGATGCCACTGAATTGTCTCTAACATACATAGTTTCTGATGGATACCTTCTGCAATTCTTACCCTTTTTTCTCTGCATGTGAATGTCTTTTTCTTTTTTTTTTTTACTTCTTTTATTTATTTATTAATTTATTTTTTATTATTATTATACTTTAAGTTCTAGGGTACATGTGCATAACGTGCAGGTTTTTTACATATGTATACTTGTGCCATGTTGCTGTGCTGCACCCATCAACTCGTCAGCACCCCCCAACAACTCGTCATTTACATCAGGTATAACTCCCAATGCAATCCCTCCCCCCTCCCCATGATAGGCCCCAGTGCGTGATATTCCCCTTCCCAAGTCCAAGTGATCTCATTGTTCAGTTCCCACCTATGAGTGAGAACATGTGGTATTTGGTTTTCTGTTCTTGCGATAGTTTGCTGAGAATGATGATTTGCAGCTGCATCCATGTCCCTACAAAGGACACAAACTCATCCTTTTTTATGGCTGCATAGTATTCCATGGTGTATATGTGCCACATTTTCTTAATCCATTATGTCACTGATGGGCATTTGGGTTGATTCCAAGTCTTTGCTATTGTGAGTAGTGCCACAATAAACAAACGTGTGCATGTGTCTTTATAGCAGCATGATTTATAATCCTTTGGGTATATACCCAGTAATGGGATGGCTGGGTCATATGGTACTTCTAGTTCTAGATCCTTGAGGAATCGCCATACTGTTTTCCATAATGGTTGAACTAGTTTACAATCCCACCAACAGTGTTAAAAGGGTTCCTATTTCTCCACATCCTCTCCAGCACCTGTTGTTTCCTGACTTTTTAATGATCGCCATTCTAACTGGTGTGAGATGGTATCTCATTGTGGTTTTGACTTGCATTTCTCTGATGACCAGTGATGATGAGCATTTTTTCATGTGTCTGTTGGCTGTATGAATGTCTTCTTTTGAGAACTGTTTGTTCATATCCTTTGTCCACTTTTTGATGGGGTTGTTTGTTTTTTTCTTGTAAATTTGTTTGAGTTCTTTGTAGGTTCTGGATATTAGCCCTTTGTCAGATGAGTAGATTGCAAAAATTTCACAATTAAAAGAACTAGAGAAACAAGAGCAAACACATTCAAAAGCTAGCAGAAGGCAAGAAATAACTAAGATCAGAGCAGAACTGAAGGAGATAGAGACACAAAAAACCCTCCAAAAAATCAATGAATCCAGGAGTTGGTTTTTTGAAAAGATCAACAAAATTGACAGACCGCTAGCAAGACTAATAAAGAAGAAAAGAGAGAAGAATCAAATAGACGCAATAAAAAATGACAAAGGGGATATCACCACCAACCCCACAGAAATACAAACTACCATCAGAGAATACTATAAACACCTCTACGCAAATAAACTAGAACATCTAGAAGAAATGGATAATTTCCTGGACACTTACACTCTTCCAAGACTAAACCAGGAAGAAGTTGAATCCCTGAATAGACCAATAGCAGGTTCTGAAATTGAGGCAATAATTAATAGCCTACCAACCAAAAAAAGTCCAGGACCAGATGGATTCACAGCTGAATTCTACCAGAGGTACAAGGAGGAGCTGGTATCATTCCTTCTGAAACTATTCCAATCAATAGAAAAAGAGGGAATCCTCCCTAACTCATTTTATGAGGCCAACATCATCCTGATACCAAAGCCTGGCAGAGACACAACACAAAAAGAGAATTTTAGACCAATATCCCTGATGAACATCGATGCAAAAATCCTCAATAAAATAATGGCAAACCGGATCCAGCAGCACATCCAAAAGCTTATCCACCATGATCAAGTGGGCTTCATCCCTGGGATGCAAGGCTGGTTCAACATTCGCAAATCAATAAACATAATCCAGCATATAAACAGAACCAAAGACAAGAACCACATCATTATCTCAATAGATGCAGAAAAGGCTTTTGACAAAATTCAACAGCCCTTCATGCTAAAAATGCTCAATAAATTCGGTATTGATGGAACGTACCTCAAAATAATAAGAGCTATTTATGACAAACCCACAGCCAATATCATACTGAATGGGCAAAAACTGGAAAAATTCCCTTTGAAAACTGGCACAAGACAGGGATGCCCTCTCTCACCACTCCTATTCAACATAGTGTTGGAAGTTCTGGCTAGGGCAATCAGACAAGAGAAAGAAATCAAGGGTATTCATTTAGGAAAAGAAGAAGTCAAATTGTCCCTGTTTGCAGATGACATGATTGTATATTTAGAAAACCCCACTGTCTCAGCCCAAAATCTCCTTAAGCTGATAAGCAACTTCAGCAAAGTCTCAGGATACAAAATTAATGTGCAAAAATCACAAGCATTCTTATACACCAGTAACAGACGAACAGAGAGCCAAATCATGAATGAACTTCCATTCACAATTGCTTCAAAGAGAATAAAATACCTAGGAATCCAACTTACAAGGGATGTAAAGGACCTCTTCAAGGAGAACTACAAACCACTGCTCAGTGAAATAAAAGAGGACACAAACAAATGGAAGAACATACCATGCTCGTGGATAGGAAGAATCAATATCGTGAAAATGGCCATACTGCCCAAGGTTATTTATAGATTCAATGCCATCGCCATGAAGCTACCAATGAGTTTCTTCACAGAATTGGAAAAAACTGCTTTAAAGTTCATATGGAACGAAACAAGAGCCCGCATCTCCAAGACAATCCTAAGTCAAAAGAACAAAGCTGGAGGCATCACGCTACCTGACTTCAAACTATACTACAAGGCCACAGTAACCAAAACAGCATGGTACTGGTACCAAAACAGAGATATAGACCAATGGAATAGAACAGAGTCCTCAGAAATAATACCACACATCTACAGCCATCTGATCTTTGACAAACCTGAGAAAAACAAGAAATGGGGAAAGGATTCCCTATTTAATAAATGGTGCTGGGAAAATTGGCTAGCCATAAGTAGAAAGCTGAAACTGGATCCTTTCCTTACTCCTTATACGAAAATTAATTCAAGATGGATTAGAGACTTAAATGTTAGACCTAATACCATAAAAGCCCTAGAGGAAAACCTAGGTAGTACCATTCAGGACATAGGCATGGGCAAAGACTTCATGTCTAAAACACCAAAAGCAACAGCAGCAAAAGCCAAAATTGACAAATGGGATCTCATTAAACTAAAAAGCTTCTGCACAGCAAAAGAAACTACCATCAGAGTGAACAGGCAACCTACAGAATGGGAGAAAATTTTTTCTTTGTTTTTTAAGATTTTTCTTTTTGTCATGGATCTTTTACACTTTGATATATTTTTCACAATTTTTGATGTACTGGTTCCTTGGTGTAATTTTATTTTTTTAAAGTTTGTTCTACTTGATTTTTATTGAGCTTCTAACAGCAGTGAGTTTACAGTTTTTATTAAATTTGAAAAATTTTAAGACTTTATTTCTTCAAGCATTTTTTTTCTAAGCTCCCTCTCTACCACACTCCCAGATCCTCCTGTTATCAGTCTCCTGTCCAACTCCAGTTACACATGTTACCCTACTGAGCCACTGTTAATTTTTTATTGTTTCTATCATTACAGCTTTGAAAGTTTACTGATTTTTTTTCCTTCAGCAGTGTCTCTAATCTATTAATTCCATCAAACATATTATTTATTTCAGGTATTATATATTTTCTCTTTAAAATTTAATTTGGGTTATTTTCATGTCTTCCATATTCTCTTCTTACCATATAAATTTTTTAGCATATTTATCAAATATATATTAGATGTTTTACATTTGGTGACCACTCATTTCTACTTTGTCATTTCTGAGTATATTTCCATTAGTTAATATTTTATTTCAGGGCCAGGTGCAGTGGCTCACACCTGTAATCCCAGCACTTTGGGAAACTGAGGTGGGTGGATCACATGAGGTCAGGAGTTCAAGACCAGCCTGGCTGACATGGTGAAATCCCATCTCTAATAAAAATACAAAAATTAGCTGGGCGTGTTGGTGGGTGCCTGTAATCCCAGCTACTCAGGAGGCTGAGGCAGGAGAATCACTGAAACCCAGGAGGCGGAGGTTGCAGTGAGCTAAGATTGCACCATTGTACTCTAGCCTGGGCAACTGGAGTGAAACTCTGTCTAAAACAAACAAAACAAAACAAAACAAAAAACACAAAAAGAAACATATATATATATATATATATATATATATATATATATATAATTTATTTCAGTACAGATCATCTGTTCCTCCATCTTTGTATGTAGAGTATATTCATTGCATGCTGGGCATTGTGGATTTTACATTATTGGGTGCTAGATACTTCTGTATTCCTTTGAAGAATTGTGCCCTTTGTCTTGAACTTCAGACAAGTTATTGAGAATCAGTTATACATTTCTGACACTTGTTTTAAAAGTATGTTTGGGGATGTCTAGAGTTGCCTCAAGCATAGGTCTAAGTTGCCCCTATGACTTTGCCCAATCACCTATATATTATAAGGTTTCTGTACTCTGGCTGATAGGAAACTTGAACCTTGAATTCCAATCTTATATGAATTCTGGTAATTCTTCCTTTCTTGTTTCAAATAAATCTCCTATTTTTCCCATTTAGCCACAGCAGGTTCCATAACATTGGAAAAAAGAGAACAATTGTTGCAGGGATTATGTAAGTAAGAGAACATGAATTATAAAAGACATTGAAAGTCAAGCCAAACTGCCAAATACAATTTGATTTAAGAGTAAAAATAGAATTATTGATTTTGAAATGGTGATATACACAGGGAATAAATTCTGAGGTGAAGTAATAGGTTCCATGTCTTCAAAAAAAGAAAATCTAGAAATAGGGAGTCCGGCAAGGTATTTGATTAAGTAATCTAGGAGTTACTCAATAGAGGTAAGCACAGAGCAGTTGAAAGAGAAAAAAGAAAGGGTCAATATCAGCAACATTTGGAAGGAAGAAATTATTTGGAAGAAAAAGTACAGTGGTAAACGGGATAGAATGATGTTAGGAAAAGGAAGGTAGAAGTCAGAGATTACTCCAAAATTTCCAACCAGGGTGATACTAAAAGCAAGGAGCAAAGAAAAACAGTTTCAAATGGGAGAGATGAGTAAGTTTTGGACTTTTTTTTAATGATGAAGGCAACACATCCAAACAACAATATCTTCGAAGCCATTGAGATATAATGTACTATTTTGCAGATAACAGATCTGGGCAAGGAACATTAAGTCTAAAGAAAAGATACGGGCAGTATGGATGGGTTCCGTTGTTTTACAAATGTATTACTGTTCAAAATTCTATTGTCATGTCAATCTTACATTGCTAAAAGAAAAACTAATAATTACATTTATTTTAGATTTTGAATGCCTTTTGGCTTCTACGTTTGAAAAGAAATTACTAAGATTGTAACAATGGTACAGGAAGTTGGTCTTCTGCACAATTACTTACTTACACAAGTATTGAAAGCCCCACATAAAATGTTGTGTTTGAGGGAACTCCAGGCCATATTCTTTACCAGAATTTTGGCTAACCTTTAGATAAACAAGCCTCCAAATAGTTCAGTAGTCACCACCAGCAGTTGCCAGATTAATGCATTCATTTCCTTTCCATGGCACATTTCCCAAAGAATATGAACCTTTTGTGTTTTGAGGAAAGACTTCATACAGCAGAAATAGGCTCTAAAAACACAACAAATTATTATTGTGTTCACTTCATGAAAAAGACAGTGAGCAGAATACATCTCACAACTGTCTATTCTCTATAAACAATTTCCTAGGGTAGCAAACAATTCAATGTTGCTACTCTAATTATTAAGCGAAGACATAAATTATGGTATTCTAGGGAATCTTAGAAATTACCTACTCCAAATGCTTTATATGTAGATACAGAAACCATTGGTATGAAAGGATATTATAACCTGTCCAGATTAGTGGCATATTTAGAACAAAAATTAAATTTCTTGTTCAACTCAGTGCTACTTGCTGTACCATTAGCTCTGCTCTTTTGAAAACATTTCCAAAATTCTTTTAAGATAGGAAGATGCCAGTCAAGCATGATTTCTTTGATTTATTCACCTTAAATGTCAGTATCTTATGTTGTCCTGGTTTCCTTTTACACTCATCTCCAACCAGCCTACAATGATTCAGTGGATTTCACAACACATCTGAAATAAGCATTTTGCTTATATCTCTTTTGTTACTACATGCCTTGAATCTGATTACGAGATAAACTTCTAGTTCACATGACTATGAATAATAACAAAGTGAATTTTCCTCCACTGCAAATTGGTGGGAAAAGTTAGCAATCTGATTTGTGACTAATCATATTTAACTTATCCTTGTTGATCCCAACCTACAAATTACATTTATTCTAAAATTTTGCAAGCTGGCTGTAGAAATGTTTATTGTGCTTTCCCAAGAATGTTCATGTGGCAGTTAGGTAGATTTTATAATACTATTATTTCTACAGAGAGAGAGAAGAGAGAGTATGTGTATGTGTGCGCTAATTTTAAGGGCAAACTGACAACCAAAATTTATTTATAGAACTGGTTTTATGTAAAAAATTTTATAAATTCTAATATTTGTTGCCAATCATATCTCTTCCCCAACTCTAATGGTGAGAGGGACACTTTGCTGCCCCTGTCCAGGCACAGGTTGCACAGTAGCGGCTCCAATAGAGGAAGGCATGGGAGGGAGGGAACAGAGGCTGATGAAATGTGACAGCAGTGTTTGGGCTGCTTCAATGGCAGCGGCTGCATCAGAAGTTCTGGGTTCAGGAAGTGGGTGTTGAGGGCATATGTTCTATCTATAAGGTTCATCGCTGAGGATGTTAAGTGGCATTGAAAGATCTGTAGACTGTGATGGTGGCTGAGATGTCCAGCAGAAGCAAGAGTCCCTTTATCAATGAGAAGGGTGAAAGGAAAGCCCCCCAGAACAGCAAGTATAACTTGCTGGACTTGTAAGTTATATGGACAAAATCCAGGAACTGTCTGTAGTTTCCACAATTTGACACTGAACCCACAACCCTAAGGACCTGAATTTATTTTCTTCTTACTATTTTAATAAATGCTAATTTAGTTCTAAATACTAGTTCCAAAGCATGCTACAAGTTTAGCAAATTACCAAACAGAATATTCCTAATTAGAAAGATTTCCAGATCCCACAATTCATGTTATAATCCAATGTATTATATCAGTATTTTAGCCTTCGTATGTTTTAATAACCATGATGAATTACCACACAGCCCTCTAATTCAACTCATTGAACAAATGTGGTACAACAAATTCAAGGATTTAGCCTCTGGTCATAATCATGTCTAAGGCAGAAATGCAGTCATCTGCACATTATAATTCAAGTGTGTAGAATTTTCTATTATAGTTTCAGGCTATTGCAATGTTTTTCATTTTGAACTCTTAGAATGAGATCCTCAGGTAAAGTTGAATTATCCATTACTTATACTGTTTCTTTTTTTTTTTTTTTTTTTTTTTCCAAAACTGCATAAGAAACTGTTTTTCTTTTGAATCCATGACTCACAAATTCAATGTTTGGATCATTTTATTATGAAGTGAACATTACTTTCTGTCATTATAATTCAGATTTATCTGGTACACATAGAATCAGGACATCACATTTATTCAAATGAAATATATTAAGTGTCAATTATTCCAGGCCATGTTAGATACTACTATGTATAGATCATCACCCAGATAGAATCAAAGAAAGCACTAATATTTTTTTACATAGACCCAAGTCCCTCACGTGTCAAAAGTCAGATACACACCTCACATCATTTGCACAAGCAGGGCTTTGCCCCCAGGATACATGGGTTTGCTTGGATGCCCTACCCAGCTCCACAATATAGGCTACAGACATTAATTCTTACAATTCTCTAAGAACTATCGGACCCGTATTAAAACTTCTTAGTGAAAACCTAGAGTTGCGACCTCCTCCATGCAAAGTACTACCCCTGTATGGTGCATTCCTCCCACCTCCACTAAAGGATCTCCCATTGAAGTTGTGTCTACCCTTGTATGCCCCTTTTCAAAGGTACAGGGAAAGACAAATAATTCTGATGAGAACACTTTCCTGACAAACAGTCACAGTGAGGTTTAGTCAATATCTATTAGACTAATATGGAATTAGACCACCAGCTCCTCACTTAGAATGTGACTCACCTATCTTCCCTTCATTGAATACGTGCTATATCCTATTCAAGATGGAAACATTTCCTCACTGAACCAAATGGAACATTGAACCAAAGTTAAGCAAAGCAATGGGAATGGGGTCAGGTAGGGCCAGATTGTAGTGTCAGCATACCTGACCTGCTTCATTGTACTTCATTGTACAAGGGGCAGAAGCTCATGACTGAAGTCTTTATAAGACGTCCACCTCTAATTCTCCTTAGGTCTTCAGAGGATAAGGTACATGGATGCTCTTTCATCTTCTAATTCTAGCTCCTTTTCCTACTTTGCATCTTTTCATGTATACTGTTTTTAGCTCTTTTACATGTGCTGTCCCTGAGCCAGCCTATCCTTAGACATGCTGCCCTTTACCATAATATATTAATGTGTCAACCTCCAAATTATTTTAGTTGCTTACATGTAATGTTCAGAATTTCCCTGAATCTCAGTAATTACTTCCTGCAACTGGAAGGGGTGAGCTCTGGTCTCTTTTTCTACCTTCTGGGGTGCATGTGGAGTATTTGGAAAGGGAGGGTTCAAATGTGGATAAAGTAAGGGTGAGGATTTTTATTCTGGACTATGTCTTATTTTCTAAAAACAACTAAAATTAAGCCAAATTTGCCACTAAAAATATTATTCTCTTATTCAGGGTTACTCAACACAGTACTTGTGAAAAGCACACATTCCTTCTATTAACCTGCCTTTTATTCTAGTCTTTGTAAACTAAGAATCATTTTCTTATTTGCTAAATGCATGTTTGTTGCCTTCTAGTCTGTTTTTGTAGCATTTCCTGCACATTAATTAACAAAACCAACCACCAAGCCCAATTCTCATATTCTTAATCCCCAATAGGTTTGGGGAAAACACATCATTTATTACTTTATTTTCAAAATTGATATCACGATCCTACTATGTCTTGGGCATAGTATTAAGTGATTTCATAAAGATAAATAAGACACAATTCCTTCCCTCACGGAACACATTGTTTTGAAGAAAGCCAGACTAGACAATTGTAAAATGATTTGGAAATGCAATGAGATAGATATGCTCATTGTGTTTTTCAAGCACAGAGGAGAACATAGGAGGAATTGGTGTGGGGAGAGAGGTAAGAATTCCTAGAGGAAGTGCCGATAGAGCTAATTTTTAAAGAACGTATAGACATTTCCAGCCTTGAAAGACAGGGGAATGGTATTTAGGCAGAGAGGAGAGCATGAACAAGGGTATAAAACTGAAAAACAGCAGGTATATGAAAGGGAAACTATCAGTAGTTCAGGGTTGCTTTAGCATAGATCTGAGTAGGAGCAGTAAGACATGAAGGGCCATGTGAAAGCAATAAGACAAGAAGTTTAGAATTTATGCTATAGGTGATTGTGACTCATTCGAAGAAATTTGCCCTGGGAAATAACATGGTTAAATCTGTGTGTGCAAAACACCCCGGAGGCTGTGCAGAAGTCAGAGTGAGTAAATATGAGATGGAGACAAAGAGACAAATAAACAAGCTGCTGCGGAGGGCCCGAACTAGAGCAGTGGTGGAAGCAAGATGATAAAGGGCTAATATATGAGAAATATTTATGGAGGGAATCTGGTGGTGAATACATGGAAATGAGATATGATGAGAGGAAAGAGTCAAGCAGAATTCTGAGTCTAAAACATGATGTCCCAAAACACAGGAGTACCAAAAAATGTAAGATAGAAAATTCAGGGTTCAGGGGGAAAATCAGTGACTCAATTCTGTATATGTTGAGTTTAAAGTGCCTGTGGAACATCTAGGCTACAGTAGATAGATGTATACATCTGAATCTACGAGATGTCTGGACGAGGAAAAAGGACATGGAAATTATATGAATAAAAATAATAACTAAAACAATGACAGAAGATGAAGTTATCAAAGGAGGTTGTTCTTTCTACCATTAGCCCTAATATATTGTTCTTTTTATAGGAGTGGTGACTCTGTTCACTGTTTTTGTGAAATTGCTATTATTATTATTATTATTATTATTATTTTGTATGTATGTGGATTGCACACTTGTTTAGATATACGGTTGGGAGATAAGCTTTTACTTGCAAACTAAAATATACAAAGATAAGAAAACAGGTAAAATCTTTTCATGATTTTATGACTAAAACCTTGAAGAATGATTTTAAATATTGTTCTTCAAAGTAAAACAATAGCTTACAGTTTGCAGACTCATTCTATGTCAATTCTTGCTGTCCTAGATAAAAACCTCAAGGACAGTCTGTTTTTCAAAATAATTTCTGGTTTATATTCCAACATTTTTATGTAACCTTACAAAGTATATCATGTTCAGACAGACACTTAGAGCCAAAAGAAAACTAAATATTTAATTTATCTACATGATATACATGTTATATTAAAGGGTTTTCTATTTCCCCTAATTAAAAAGAAGCACTCTTTCTCTTTTTGGATTTAAAAGTAATGCATACTCATTGTGGAAAATATGTTGACTAGAGAAGAATGTGAAGTACAAACGAGAAAATTGAAATCACTTTGAATGCTCCCAACTAAAAATCTTAAAGTGTTATAAATGTTAAAATGTTTTAAATATAAAATATACATATAAAGTATTAGTATAAATATTTTAAATGTTATAAATATAATCTATACATGCATATATAATATCTACTAATACTGTATCTATAATATATACATTTTACAAATATTTGAAAGAGAATGATAAGAGATCAGCTATTGGGCAAAATTGTGTTCCCTATAGGTCAATGTGTACTATGTAATCAGCTGTACATGCTGGCTATTTGCTAAACAAAGGCAAGAACTGCAAAATGTTTACATTTAGATAATCTGCTCCAAGGGGGAACATTTGCTAGCTCAAGGAGGTATTCGTTCATGGTTGTTATGGGCTTTGCCTTCAAACGGCTTCTGCTAACACAACAGTTCACCCACAGCCAGGAAGAGGAGGAGGTTGCTGATACTCTCACACCTCACCCCAGTTTGTGGAGTTGGAGTTGAATCCACCCGACTTCCAAAAATGTTGTGCAATTCACATACACACCCTGTGAACCTCTCCCTACGCTTTCCATTATTCCTTCCACTGCATTCTTTCACTTTCGTCTTTCATTGTCATCTCTCAGTGTATATATGAAAAGGCATTTTGAGCATATATGTGACAGTAGGCCAAGATGAAGAACTTATTTGTCCATTTTCACTGTGTTGTTACTACAAGGAAAAGTTTTCTCAAACATGATAATGACAAGTAGCCAACTGTACGTGTGTGTCCATGAATATGTTTATTTGCTGTCCTACTGTGTATCCATAATTCTACATCCTATTATATTATGAGCACATTATCTTCTCTCTTAAAAGTCTTCATGAATTTCAGTTACAGTAGCTGCCACTATGGTGCTAGTATTTAATTAACAAATTTTCATTAATTGAACATCATTTCAAAATCATTTTGTTGCCCTCTAGGGCTCTTTGTCTTTCCTGGGTTGAAGTATCAGGACTCCTAGAAATCATGGACCTCATTTGAATTCTGAGTTGTGAAAACCATCCATTTTAAAAATTATGAGACAATTGGGGAAATTTGAACACTAACTGGGTATTTGAGGCTGTTGAGGAATTATTATAATTTTAAGGTATTATATTAAAACTATAGTTAAATATTTTTTAAAGAGCCATCATTTAGAGATCCATAATGAAATCTTTTTCAGATGAAATGATTTGATATCTGAGATTTGTAAGCTTTGAAATGATCTCGTTGATGAGAGTGAGTTTGCAGGAAGGGACTGATGAAACTGATGGGCATTTGTGAATAAACAGTTGGTTCTGGATGATAGGGACATGGGGTATCATTTTGCTCTCTGCTTTCGAGTGTTTGAAATGTTCCAAGAAACATTTTTTAAAGGAGAAGAAAGGGTGGGTGACCTGGATCTCTAAATAAATACACTAGGCAAACATTTTGTGAAACTTTTGTTCACGTTTATCCAGAGAGGTCCCCTTTACTATTATCTATTCCTTTCTATTCCATATTTTACTTTTGGCTATGGCCCACTGAATTGATCTTACAGTTCAAAAAAAGACCACAGTGTCTGCTGTTTTAAAATTACTATTCTCTCTAGGTTCTACCTCTTGTTCACCCTATTTTGCTACTAACCCTTCATTGATGTTACTTGTGGCAGACCCAGTTGAAGTCAGAATTTGGCCTCCTGATTATTTACAATGGGAATTTGGACCACTTTAGGCTAATTCCAAACCATTGCTATAATACACAATCGTGTGACAATTCATTATGTGTATCTATATCTATATATCTGTGCATATAATTTCTAGAATTGGAATTGCTCAATCATTTATGTTACAATTATAATAATTTATAATATTTACGAGTACTTATAAAGCTTGTTATGCACACTGCCAAATTGCTTTCCAAGGTGTACGATAGCTTGTATTTTCACAAGCTATAGATGAGAATGCTTATCTCACTGCACTCTAGCTCTATCAGCTAGAGGGTTATAAGTATTAAACTCTTTCTTCTTATTATCATTTTAAAAGACAAAATTGTTTTATTTTACTCACATTTCTTTTATTATTAGCAATGCTTATGCTTATTACAATTCTTTTTTTTTGTCTATTATTTTATTTTCTGTAGTCTATCTAATCCTGTCTTCCCTCAGTGTTTAAAGTTGGGATCATTGAAACGTTTTAAATTACTTCATAGAAGAGCTTTACATTTCAAGGACATTTATGGAACACATTTTCCCTATTTGTTGTTTGACTTTATTTTTATTTATGACTTCTCTTGACATAAAGTTTTATTTTTTAATTGTTATGAAGGTAAACAGATCTTTTTTCCTTTAAGGTTTCTCTCATCGCTCTTAAGCTTACTACGTACCTCAATATGTGCCAATCAAATAAACAGTAACTTACCTATTCTCCCTTTCATTGCTTGTTGAGGCTTTCCAATTTTCATAATGCTTTCACTCTTAGTCTTCCTCTGTCTTTCCTGAACAAAATATTCTTGCTTTACCTTTGTGGGGTTCATCATCATTATTAATTTCCAATGTGTGTCAAAACCATATCTTACCGGCTTCTGAAGAGTGAAACAATGTGTTTTTAAATGCCACATGATTTACCCCACTACAATGATCTCTGCTATTCAATTTCTAGTGGGGTATCTGATGCTTTTGTCACATTGACCAAGAGAGTTATGCTTTGTAGGAGCACAAAAAGGTTGCTGAGTATATGATGTGACTGAAAGACAGTAAGGAAACTTTTTCACTTCACACTCAAAATATTAATATTTCCTCTTAAAAGTGACAACCCATACACCTGCAATTATAGAGATATATGATATTGACAAATGAAAGAGGAGGCAGATTATTTGGTACTAGTGTATAAGTGTCTAAAAATGTCCTGACCTCAATCTCTTAGTGAAACAAAAGACTAAAGATTAAAGAAGGTAAAAGTAGACAAAAGAGCAAAAGAGAAGCTGATGCTGAAGATGAATGTCAAGTCACAAGACTCATGCCAGTCTCATGGTAGTGAAGGAATAATTTATTATAATTAGAATAATAGTGGTGAACATTTATTGGAACTGGCCAAGTGCCAAGGTGCTGCAGTAAGTTCTAGAAATAGTCCAATAAGGTGTTGTTCTTACCTTTATGGGGCTCTCAGCCTAGTTGAAATGACAGAATGTAAATCAGTTATTGCAGAACAGAACTTTAGTTTCTACAGTAGATTATCCATTTGTTCCAGAAATTGGAATATAAATTAGTCTGGTTGTAGGTTCCCATGGGAAGTATTGCATGATATGATATTTGAAGGATGTGCAGAACTTAGCTAGATGAAAAACAATGTGGAGATAGTAGTCCAGGCGAAGAAAACAGTATGCTCCCAGGTAGGAGGCACTAGCAGAGCCTGGAATGGCATGTTTAGAGAAATGCACATAGTAGAAAAAGCTCAAGAGAAATACGAAGTTTGGAGTGCATGATGTGACTAGAGAGATGGCTTCCAGGTTTGGAGAAGTTTGTGTGCTAAGCTACAGAGTATGTCAGGAAAGCCATCGATGTTAGGAAAGTATTGTAAGCAGGGATATAATATCTTATGTGATATGTTTTGAGATAATTGTGATTGCAAGGGGATGATGGATGAGAAAGGATGCAGACCAAAGGTGACAGGGGTGGGAGAGACTGATTGTGAAGCTATTGTATTAATTCAGGCAAGAATTGATGTACAATGAAATCTTTGGGGAGAAGTAGATAGACATGAGAGAGATTAAAGAGATAGAATCTGTAAGACTTGATGAAAGACAGGATGCATGGTGAAGGAGAGGGAACAACCTAGGATAATCCACATTTCTAGCTTGGGTGCCTGGGGGCAGATGGCAGTATTACTTACTGATGACTCATATTCATCAAATTATGACTCACAAACATGATAAGACATTGCTTCTTTCTGTTTCACTATAAAAAATGGCAATAGAGGGAGGAAAAGAATCAGTTGCAAAAGAAAAGTTTGAGAGTACAATGGAAAGAGTTCTGATGTAGGAATTTATGGAGCAATTATAAGGTAATGGTCTCATTTGCAAATATAAAACATTGAGCATTTTATTATTTGAATTAAGAAGACCTTCAAAAGGAGATATGTCAGATGGCAAAGACTAGCTGGGCAAACAGCTGTAATTATTTCACCTGAATGTTTCCTCTTCTTGATTCTTACTACCATCACCATAATGTGCTGCAACAAAAAACTGCCCTCATTTTAGTTCTGGCCCAGGATAAACCAGCACATATTTCCTTGGTTTAGCTCTTTACAGTTCAGATAGACATACATATTTTCCATATCATGTACAGAAATTAAAAAATTGCTTAGTGAAAAGTCAAAGACTATGAAGCTTTTAGTTTCCCTTTTTGCCTAAGGCTGTTTTTCTATGTGGATTCAACACTAATTTAGTTTGTGCTGTTTCAGTGTTATTTTTATTATTTCTCCATGATTACATTATAATTATAACTTATATTCCTGATTCCCCAACCTTAAGTACAAAATGAGGTCAAATTCCTTTCAACATTCAAAATAAATTCTGAGCCTCTGGTCCATCCCGACATCCCAAGTATCCTAAAATGTTTATTTCCTCTTCAACACACTCCCTTAAGGTAAAACCAAGACCCCTCCAAGGTCTAATATATTGGTTTTCTACTGCTAAGTCACAAATTACCACAAATTTAGTGGCTTAAAATGACACCCATTTATCACGTCACAGTTCTGTGTGTCAGAAATCCAGAATTGTGTGGCTGGATTCTCAGTTCAGGGTCTCACAAGGCTGAAATCAAGGTGTTGGCAGAGCTGCATTTCTTTCCGGATGCTCTGGGGAGGAATCTGCTCCTAAATTCATTTAGATTCTTGGCAAAATCTAGTTCCTTCTGGCTATTGGACTGAGTCCCGTGGCCCCTGTATCTGAAAGCCAGCAACAGTGTGTTAAATCCTTCTCATGCTTTGAATTTCTCCTGCTGCTTCTGCCTTCCTCTGCTGCTTTTAAGAGTTCAAGTCATTACATTGTTCCTACCTGAATAATCGTCCTATTTTAAGGTCAAATGACTAATAAACTGACAAAGTCAGCAAAGTCCTTTTTACTAAAGCATATAACTTACTTGTGAATGCAATGCCAGAAGGGATAGATCACAGGTGATATTTTCAATTCTAGCTACCACATCTATCAGCACTACCACTTAAACTTGATAACGTATCCACCTAAGTACATTCCTGTGCACTTAAGAAAGTAACTTTAGTGACCTGGTGCTCCACTGCTGACTTGATGATCTCTCTGCAGATACAGCAATAGAGAAGGAAGTCTCTCTCCCCCAGCGTTCTGTTCTGTTTCTTCATCATAGTTCCAAGCTGCTTAAACCTAGGTGCACTGTGCTCATTTATAATATTATGCTGTTTAACTGCACATCTCTTTTTAGTTTTCACACATTCAGAGCCATTCCACCACAGGCACAGCCACAGTGTCTGAGCCTGAAAGAGTGGCCAGTATCTCTCACAACAAACCTGTACTCCTGAATTTTCTAGCTGATACCTAGGACCCAAGCCCAACTATGGTTTTCTCTCCCATTATACTCATTGCTTTTAATGAAAATTCTTATTTTGTCATGTCCAGTCATAACTGGAAAATTACTATTCTAGCAAAGCCTAGACATTTATCCACAGATATGAAGGAAAAGTTTGGTGATTATAACACAGAATTTCTGACTACTCACAAAAAAGATCAATAAAGCTAAAGAGCATCTCAATATTCATAACATAAAGGTGAGGGATGAAGTTGCAATGGCTCAAAGTATTTTCATAGTCATAAAATTTGAGTTGCCAAAACCTGCAGGAAGGAGAGACTATATTAAGCCAAAGAATGTTTGTTATTTTTAAAGAACAGAATTTTAATCTTATAATTCCAGTAGTAACAGCAAAGATTACTTATCCATAAAATCTCTTTAGTCTAAGATAAATATACACTGGTCCCTAAGAGGACAGTTACCAACAACAGCTACCAAATTTTGATGTTCATTTTACCATTCCTTTCCTGCATTTGATGATGGGTATCTCCCCAGTATTTTTTCGTACCTCATATTCCCTTCTGTCCTCATAGTATTATTCTATCATAACTCTCCTTGTATGTTTGTGTGCAAATTTCTGTTATCTTCTCAGGACCTTACACATTTCCTAAATGTTGATGTTCCATAAAGTCTCTTCATAGTGCACTATTTTTCTATTTCCCATCAAATCAGTAGAACAAAAGGTCAGACATGCTTGGGAAAAATTTCCCTTCATAGAAAGTGCAGGCATTGACAAGGTTTTTCCTTCTAACATTCCTAAGTGATAGTACCACTACCCATCCAGTCTCTATGGCAATACTACCCATCCAGTCTCTATGGCAACACTACCCATCCAGTCTCTATGGCACCACTATCCATCCAGTCTCTATGGCACCACTACCCATCCAGTCTCTATAGCACCACTATCTATCCAATTTCTATGGCACCACTACTCATCCAGTCTCTATGGCACCACTATCCCTCCAGTCTCTGTGGCACCACTACCTGTCCAGTCTGTATGGCACCACCATCCCTCCAGTCTCTATGGCACCACTACTCGTCCAGTCTCTATGACACCACTATCCCTCCAGTCTCTATGGCACCACTAGTCGTCCAGTCTCTATGACACCACTATCCCTCCAGTCTCTATGGCGCCATTACACATCCAGTCTCTATAGCACCACTATCCAATCTCTATGGCACCACTACTCATCCAGTCTCTATGGCACCACTATCCCTCCAGTCTCTGTGGCACCACTACCTGTCCAGTCTGTATGGCACCACAATCCCTCCAGTCTCTATGGCACCACTACTCGTCCAGTCTCTATGACACCACTATCCCTCCAGTCTCTATGGCACCACTAGTCGTCCAGTCTCTATGACACCACTATCCCTCCAGTCTCTATGGCGCCATTACACATCCAGTCTCTATGGCACCACTATCCATCCAGTCTCTATGGCACCACTACCCATCCAGTCTCTATAGCACCACTATCCAATCTCTATGGCACCACTACTCATCCAGTCTCTATGGCACCACTATCCCTCCAGTCTCTGTGGCACCACTACCGGTCCAGTCTGTATGGCACCACAATCCCTCCAGTCTCTATGGCACCACTACTCGTCCAGTCTCTATGACACCACTATCCCTCCAGTCTCTATGGCACCACTAGTCCAGTCTCTATGACACCACTATCCCTCCAGTCTCTATGGCGCCATTACACATCCAGTCTCTATGACACCACTATCCATCCAGTCTCTATGGCACCACTACCCATCCAGTCTCTATAGCACCACTATCTATCCAATCTCTATGGCACCACTACTCATCCAGTCTCTATGGCACCACAATCCCTCCAGTCTCTATGGCACCACTACTTGTCCAG
Source organism: Chlorocebus sabaeus (assembly GCF_047675955.1). Classification (NCBI taxonomy): domain Eukaryota; kingdom Metazoa; phylum Chordata; class Mammalia; order Primates; family Cercopithecidae; genus Chlorocebus; species Chlorocebus sabaeus. Next base: position 32,300,853 of record NC_132910.1, read on the forward strand.
TCTCTATGACACCACTATCCCTCCAGTCTCTATGGCGCCATTACACATCCAGTCTCTATGACACCACTATCCCTCCAGTCTCTGTGGCACCACTATCCATCCCGTCTCTATAGCACCACTATCCATCCAGTCTCTGAGGCACCACTATCCCTGTGGCACCACTATCTATCCAGTCTCTATGGTACCACTACCCATCCAGTCTCTGAAGCTAGGAACCTAAGGGTCATCTATAATACTGCTCAATAATGACTTCTATAATTGCTATCTTCTATATATTTCCTAAAAGTATCTCATTTTCTCCAACTCCATAATATACAATCATTTTTCCATTCTAGCCTGGGTTAATGAGACAGATTCTAAACTGGTCTCCTGATTTCCGGCTCTCTCTGCCTCCAGTCCCTTCAATCCATTCATTACCCATTGCCGGGATGGACCAGGAACTGCATATCTCGGCATCTCTCTTTTCTGCTTACACCCTCAAAATGCCCTTATTACCTGCAGAATAAAGTTCATATTGTTTGATGTCGTAAACAAGGCCTTCTGAGATTTGTTCTGTGGGTATGTCTCCAATCTCATTTCTTATACACTGTAATATTATGAAATACACATTTGGTCTTCATACCCATCTCCTGGCATACAACTCCTAAAATTCTTGGACTCTTCAAAGTGATGTCTTTCTGTATGCTAATGAGATGACTGGTGTTTGGGTGCCCTAGGTAACTGCAGAATGGGTGCATTACGAGAAAGAACAAAGCTTGATTAGATGGTTGTGATTTTCAGTCCCATCCCCACCCCTTACAACAACCTGTAGAAGCGGGAGAGGGGCTGAAGGTTAAGTACATCACCAGTGACCATTGGCTTTATAAATTATGCCAATTTAATTAGGCCTCTATAAAAACCCAAAGGGACAGGGTTCAAAGGGCTTCTGGATAGCTGAACATGTAGAAGTTCCCAGTAAGGGTGTGGAAGCCTTTGCCATACCTCTCCCTATGCATCTCTTCATCTGTATCCTTTGTAATATCCTTATAATAAGCCAGTGAATGTGAGTGTTTCTCTGAGTTATGTGAGCTGCTGTAGCAAGTTAGTAGAAGCCAAGGAGGGAGTCATGGGATTTCTAATTAATAGCTAATCCGTTGGAAGCACAGATAAAAAAAACTTAAAGCTTGTGATTGACATCTGAAGTGGATGATGTGGGTGGAGCGGTCTTGAGGACTGAACCTTCAACCGGTGGTATCTCACACTATCTCCAGGTAGATAGTGTCAGAATTAAACTGAAATAAGACACCCACCTACAAAATTGCTTGCTTGCTGGTGTTTGGGGAAAACCTCCCACACATTGGGTCACAGAAATCTTCTATGTTGATTGTTGTGGGTGAGAGTGGAGGGAAAAAAATTGTGTTTTCTCACTCACACACACCTGCTTACACTTTCTGTTCCACTGATATTGACTTGCTAGCCACTCCATTTCCAGCATTCTCCATTCAGTTTCTCAAAAGCATGCATTCCCCATGCCATCTTTCTTAGTTGGAAGGCCATTTTTCCATCCCCAATCCCACCCCTTTTTCTGGAATAAGTCCTGTTGCTGATTTAGGGTTCAACTGTAGCATTACTCCCTCCAGAGAGCTATTATTCTGTCCTTCTTTTTCCCTCTCGGTCTGGACAAGGTTTCTCTCCTGTGTCTTTTCATAGCATTCCAGGCATACTTGTATTGTTAGGATTATCTGGGTTTTCCCTATGAAGCAGTGGACTCATAAGGCAGGGACTGTATCTTTTTTCTCATTCTGTCCCAAATACCTAAAAGTGTGCCCATCCCATAGAATATCCTCTCCATTGATTTTAAATGAGAAAAGACATAATAATGAGTGAGTGAGTGAGTGAGTGAGTGAGTGAGTGAGTGAGTGAGCGAATTAGCATGGCTTCACAGGCACTTTGCTTGGCTCCTTGCCTCACCCTAAGCTGCGTGACTTCTAAGCAACAATTTTCCTGTAGATCTGCAGGAAAAAATTGGACAGAACTACTTTGAAGTCAGAAAACCTCCAAAGATCCTTATTTACCTAAATGTTTCCCTTAGAACTTCTAAGATGGACCAGTTAAGTGGGAGGCATGACGATGATTGTTTCTGAGGTGGGGAGCACCCCATTCAAACAAGACAATTGGCAAAATTGACATGAACCATGTCAAGTATTTAGAGATGTTCTGGACCAGATTACCAGTTCCATCAAACTTGAAGCAGGCCATGTCTCACTCAGGTGTTAACCCTGGTACTTGCACAAGCAATTACTCCTACAAGAATCAACTCATTCCATAGCTATAGCATGCCAATGATCAGTGCAAGGCAAGAGGGGGCTCAGGAACACAAAAAGACTGCACAGGGAGGTTTTATTTCAATCACCATCCTGGTTTTAGCTAACTGGTTTAGCTAATTTTAACATGCACGCACACACACACACACACATACACACACACACACACAAACATCCCTGGCCTAGTGAACCCAAGCCAAGCTCGAAGGTTTTCAATCCTACTCTTAGCACACATAGTGAAGTAAGCCAAGTTTTCAACAGAAGTCACCCTGTACCTTCCCTGAGAGGAAACAACTGTTTCTTTGTGGCTGCTGTTTCAACTGTAAGGAGACAATTGGCTTCAAAAGTCCCACCTGGGAGTTTATTCCTTGCCTTCCCTCTCCCTGTGGTTTGCTCTTAGAGGGGAATCTTTACTGATTCCATAGGCTAGCAGGACTTTTGGCCTAGCCTGAGAAATCTGACATATGGTAGTAATTAGCAAAGTCCAGCCATGAGAAAAATCATCTTAAAATGTAGACTGAATGCCCATTCTGCTATATAATACCTAGCACATTCTGTAGCTTCAATTTTCTCTCCTGTAAAATACTAATAATAATACATAACTAAATGGCCCAATGAACTAAATGAACCTTCTGACTGAACCTTCTGTCTGTTGCCATAACTCTTAATTTTCTTAATTATTTTTATAAAGATTGTAGTAGATTTTTCAACCATTATCTGTATTTTCCCAAATGGCATATCCATTTATTAAATTTCAGATTGAGGTTAGAGATACAATATATAGTCATAAATAGGAGCCAAGTTAACTGACTTATAGCAACACTGAACTTTAGATTTCATATTCTTATCAACCCAAATAACTGATCAAACATATATTTTTACATGGAATGTAACATTTCAAAAAATTAGTCTATTACAGAATGTATTATTGCCTTGATATTATTTGAAAATAGAAAAAAGAACGTGAATATTTATTATTCTAGATTAAATTTCATCTCTCTGTACCATAAATGCAATTCCATGTAATATAATTTTTCCACAGCAATAAAATAAAATAAAAAGGATCAACCATAAGAAAACATGTTTTGCATTGTTTAAACATCTCTATCGTATTTTTGGCAAATCTATGGAAAAACTTTGGAAGCATTTCACAGAAACATTGAATATATCAACTCTAATTCAGCAGTGTTTAAATGATTTATAGGTGTGGAGACCACACATCTGATTGCCCAGGATAGTCCAGGCTTACTCTTGTCTTGGCACAAGTATTAGTAACAGGCCCTGTCTTTCGCAATAGCGTCCTAGTTTGGAAAATAAAGTTATAGAGTCATCTGTTTTACTGGCTGGCTACACAAAGATTAAAAAAAAAAATTAATACTTAAATGTCACCATGATTAATATAAAATCTTCTATATTCCATTTTATTTAAAAATTATATATATTTAAGGTTTACAACTGTGAAATATATGTATACATTGTGAATAATCACCACAATCAAGCTAGCTAATATATCCATCACCTCACATTATTACCGTTTTCTTTCCTTCCTTCTTTCCTCCCTCCCTTCCTTCCTTCCTTCCTTCCTTCCTTCCTTCCTTCCTTCCTTCCTTCCTTCCTTCCTTTCTTTCTTTCTTTCTTTCTTTCTTTCTTTCTTTCTTTCTTTCTTTCTTTCTTTCTTTCTTTCTTTCTTCTTTCTTTCTTTCTTCTTTTGAGCAAACTTAGGACCTACAGTACTATACTATTACTCATAAGCCATCATATTACACATTAGATCACCAATCACGTACTCAACCCTTTGACCAACATATCCTCATATCACCCTCCGGGCACCCCCTAGCAACCATCAGTCTACTCTCTGCATCTATGATTTTGGCTATTTTAGGTTCCACATATATGTGAGATCAAACAGTATTTGCCTTTCTGTCTGGCTTTTTTCACTTAGCATAGTGCCCAACAGGTCCATCCATGATGTCACAAATGGCAGATTTCCTTCTCTTTTAAGGCAAAATTTCCATTGAATCTGTAGATGGCTTGATGTCATATGGACATTTTAAAATATTAATTCTTCAAATACATACACATAAGATATATTTCTATTTTTTATGTCATCAATTTATTTCATCATTGTTTTCTAGTTTTAGTGTATATATCTTTCACCTCCTTGGTTAATTTTATTTTTAAGTTTGTTTTTGAGGCTACTATAAATGTTACTATTTTCTTAATTTCATTTTTAGAGAGTTTATTGTTAATGTATATAAATGCAACTGAACTTTTATTGTTGATTTTTATCCTGTAACTTTACTGAATTCTTTTATTAATTATAACAATATTTTGGTCAAGTCAATAAGGGTTTCTGTATATAAGATCATATCATTTGCAAACAGAGGCAATTTTATTTTTTCTTTCAAATTTGAAGGTCTTTTATTTATTTTTGTTTCTTATTTGCTCTGGCTATGTCTTACAGTACTACATTTAATATAAATGGTGAGAGTAGGCATCCTTGTCTTGTTCCTAATCTTGAAGAAAAAGCTTTCGGCTTTTCACCATTTAATATGATGTTAGCTGTAGCTGTTATATATAGCCTTTATTGTGCTGAAGTACATTCCTTCTGTATTAATTTATTGAGAGTTTTTACCATGAAAGGATGTCAACTTTCGTCAAATGCTTTTTTTTAATCTACGGAGATTATGTGATTTTTATCATATGGTGATATATCACATTTATTTATTTGCATATGTTGAGCCATCCCTGTATCCCAAGGATAAATCCTATTTGTAAATAGTGTATAATTTTTAGATATACCATTCAATTTTGTTTGCTATTATTTTGTTGAAGAATTTTCATCTATGTTTATCAGGGTTATTGGTCTATAATTGTCTTTTTAGGTGAATTCTTTGTCTGGCTTTTGTATCAGGATAAAGTAGGCCCCATAAGAAGAATTTTGAAATATTCCCTCCTGTTCAATCTTTTCTAAGAGTTTAGCAGGATTGGTGTTAATTTTTCTTTAAATGTTTGGAAGCATTCACAAGTGAAGATATCTGTTTCTAAGCTTTTTTTTTTTTTCATTGCTGAGTCAACTTTCTTACTCATTATTTGTCTGTTTAGATTTTCTCTTTTTTCAAGATTCAGTTTTGTTAGGTTGGATGGTTCCAGGAATGTATCCATTTCTTCTGGGTTATCCAATTTGTTGGTAAGTGTTCATAATAGTCTCTTAAGATCCTTGTATTTCTGTGGTATCAAACAAAAGGTCTTCTTTTTCATTTCTAACTTTATTTGAGCATTCTCTCTTTTTTAAATTAGTCTACTTAAGATATGTCCATTTTATTTATCTTTTCTAAAAGCCAGCTTTTAGTTTTATTTGTCTTTTCTAATGTTTGTCTAGTATCTATTTCATTTATTTCTTCTTTGATCATTAGTGTTTCCTTCCCTCTGCTTAACTCTGAGCTTAGCTTTTTGTTTTTCTAGCTTCTTGCATTTAAATTTAGATTATTTATTTGAGATTTTCTTTTGAATATAGGTATTTATCACTGTGAAGTCCCTTCTTAAAAGTGCTTTTACTGGATCTCATAAGTTTTGGTATATCATGTTTCCATTTTAATGTATCTCAATGTATTTTTTATTTAGCTTTTGGTTTCTTCCTTGACTTATTTGTTGGTTAGGAATGTGGTATTTGATTTCCACGAAGTTCTGAATTTTCCAACTTTCCTCACATTATTTATTTCTAGTCTTATATCATTGTGTCAGAAATTGTACTTGGTATAACTGCATCTGCTTAAATTTCTAAGCAAAAAGAACAAAGCTGGAGGCATCACATTACCTAACTTCAAACTATACTACAAGGCTGAAGTAACCAAAACTACATGCTACTGCCACAAAAACAGACACATAGACCAATGGAACAGAATAGAGAGCTCATAAAAAGCGCCACACACCTATGACTATCTTGTCTTTGACAAATATGATTTTTTTTAAAAAAGCAAGCAATTGGGGAAAGGATTCCCTATTCAATAAATGATGCTGGGATAACTGGTTAGCCATAAGCAGAAGGTTGAAATTGAACCCCTTCCTTATATCATATACTAAAATCGACTCTAATTGATTAGCAACTAAACTGTAATGCTTAAAACTTTATAAAATCCTAGAAGACAAGCTAGGCAATACCATTCTAGATATAGAAACAGGCAAAGATTTCATGACGAAGATGCCAAAAGCAATTGTAACAAAAGCAAAAATTGACAAATGGGATCTAATTAAACTTAAGAACTTCTGCATGGCATAATGAATTATCAACAGAGTAAACAGGCAACCTACAGAATGACAGAAAATATTTGCAAACTATGCATCTGACAAAGGGTCTATCTATTATCTAGAACGAACTTAAATTTACAAGAAAAAAAACAAACAACCCCCTTAAAAAGTGAGTAAACTACATGAACAGAGACACTTTACAAAAGTAGACATACATGCAGCCAACAAGCATATGAAGAAAAGCTCAACATCACTGATCATTAGAGAAATGCAAATCAAAACCACAATGAGATGCCATCTCAAACCAGTCAGAATGTCTATTATTAAAAAGTCAAAACAAAATTAGGTTGGTGCAAAATTGTAGTTTTTACCATTACTTTTGATGGCAAAAACATAATTACTTATGCACCAATCTATAAAAGATAATGATGAACTTGTGGAGAAACGGGAATACATATACACTATTAGTAGGAGTATAAATTAGTTCAACCATTGTGGAAAATAGTGTGGTGATTCCTCAATGACCCAAAAACAGAAATACCATTTGACTCAGGAATCCCATGACTGGATATATACCCAAAGGAATGTAAATCATTATATGATATAAATGCATGTGTATGTTCATTGCAGCACTATTCACAATAGCAAAGACATGGAATTACCTAAATGCCCATCAATGGTAAACAAGATAAAGAAAACATAGTACATATACACCACACCATGGAACACTGTGCAGCCATAAAAAAGAACAAGATTATGTCTTTTGTGAGAACATATAGCTGGAGGCCATCACCCTAGCAAACTAATGCAGGAACAGAAAACCAAATATCATATGTTTTCCCTTATAATTGGGAGCTAAATGATGAGAACTCATGGACAGAAAGAAGGTAACAATAGATACTGAGGCCTACCTGATGGTGGAGGGTGGAAAGAGGGAGAGGATCAGAAAAAATAACTATTGGGTGCTGGGCTTAGTACATGCCTGACTAAATCATTTGTACAACAAACACTCATAACACGAGTTTGCCTACATAACAAATCTGCACATGTGCTCCTGTACCTAAAATAAAAATTAAAAAAATAAAAATAAAAAATAAAACATAAGATGAAAAAAATAAAACTTGTTATATGACCTAAGATATGATCTATTCTGGAGAATGTTCTATGTGTCCTTGAGATGAATGTATATTCTGCTGCTGTTGGATGAAATGTTCTACATCTTTAATGTCCTATATCTGTTATTTCCCTTTGTTCTTCAAATCCTCTGTTTTTTGTTGATTTTCTGTCTGGGTGATCTATCCAATGCTATAAGTGGGGTTAGATGTTTTCTACTGTTATTGTATTGCTGTTGGTTTCTTCCTTCAGTTCTATTAATATTTGCTGTATACATTTAGGTGCTCCAGCATTGAGTGATACATCTCTATTAATTCATCTTGATGAATTAATCTCATTGTCATTATACAATAACTTCCTATTTCATTTGACATTTTTTTTTAAGTCTATTTTGTCTAAGAATAACTATTTTTTCTTTTTCGGTTATCGTTGCATAGAATATCTCTTTTTTCTTTTCTTTTCTTTCTTTCTTTCCTTTATTTATTTATTTATTTATTTTTGGACAGAGTCTTACTCTGTTGCCTAAACTGGAGTGCAGTTGTGTGATCACAGCTCACTGTAGCATTAATATCCCAGGCTCAATTGATCCTCCCGCCTTAACCTCCTGAGTTGCTGGAGATACAGTTCTGCACCACCATGCCTGGCTAATGTTCTTGCATTTTTTATAGAGACATGGTTTCACCATGTTGCCCAGGGTGGTCTCTCAAATACCTGGGCTCAAGTGACCTGCCCACCTTGGCCACAGGAATATTTTCTATTCCTTAATTTTGTCTTATATGTGTCTTCAAACCTAAAGTGAATGTCTTGCAGGTGGCATATAGTTGGATCTTTTTTAGAAAAAAATTGATTTAGTCACTCTCTATTTTGACTGGAAAATTTAATTCATCAAAATTTGCAGTATGTATTGATAGGTGAGGACTTTTATTGCCATTTCATTGTTTTCAAAATGTTTTGTAGTTCTTGTTCTCCTTTTTATCTTTTGCTATTTTCCTTTGAGATTTGTTAATATTTGGCGGTATTGTATTTTGATTGTGCATTTTTTAATATTTGTTTATCTGCTACTGGTGTTTTGTTTTTTGTATGACTACAATGAAGCTTACATAAAACATCTTATAGTTATGACAGGCTATTTTGAACTTATAAAACTTAACTTTGATCACAAACAAAAATTCTACACTTTTACTCCTCCCTCCATTTTATGTCATTGATATCATGTCCCTGTTTACACCTGTTTATAATGTATGTTCATTAACAAGTTATTCTATAGTTATTTTTAATACTTTTTTATGTAGATTACACTAGCATTAAAAATTACCCTTACATAATCATTATAGTATTAGAGGATTCTGTGTTGGAAATAGGCCCCCCAAAATCTGGCCATAAACTGGCCCCAAAACTGACCGTAAACAAAATCTCTGCATCACTGTGACATGTTCGTGATGGCCATGACCCCCACGCTGGAAGGTTGTGGTTTTACTGGAATGAGCGCAAACAACATCTGACCTACCCAGGGTGGAAAACCACTTAAAGGTGTTCTTAAACCACAAACAATAGCATGAGTGATCTGTGCCTTAAGGACATTCTCCTGCTGCAGATAACTAGCCAGACCCATCCCTTTATTTCAGCCCATCCCTTCATTTCCCATAAGGAATACTTTTAGTTAATCTATAATCTGTGGAAACAATGCTTATCACTGACTTGCTGTCAATAAATATGTGGGTGAATCTCTGTTGGAGGCTCTCAGCTCTGGAGGCTGTGAGACCCCTGATTTCCCACTCCACACCTCTATATTTCTGTGTGTGTGTCTTTAATTCCTCTAGTGCCATTAGGTTAGGGTTTCCCCGACTGAGCTGGTCTCGGCAATTCTGAATTAGAGTATGTACTTGTCTTTACCAGTAAGTTTTATACTTTTATGTTTTCATGTTTTTACTGAGTGTCCTTTTGTTTTATCTTAAAGAACATCCTGTAGCATTTCTTGTAAGGCAGGTATAGTGGTAATAAACTTACTTGATTTTTGTTCATCAGAGAAAGTCTTTATCTCCTACATTTTTTATGGATAGCTTTGCCAAGTAAATTATTCTTTGTTGTCAGGTTTTTGTTGTTGTTGTTGTTTCTTTCAGCACTTTAAATACATTGTTTTACTCTCTCTTGACCTATGAAAATTCTACTCAGATTTCGGCTAATGGTTTTATTATTTGGGGAGAGGGGAATGTTCCCTTTGTAGATGATGAGTCATTTCTCTTGCTGCTTACAAAATTCCCTCTATCTTTGACTTTTGACAATTTGATTAGAATGTGCCTCAGTGAAGATCAATTGATGTTTAGTCTATTTGGGAATCTTTGTGCATCATGGATTTGGATGTTCAATTTTTCCCAAGATTTACAGTTTTATCTCATTATTTCTTTAAGTAAACTTTATTTTCCTTTCTTTTTCTCTGATCCTTCTGGAACTCCCATATTACATATACCATCTCAATTGATGGCATCCTATAAATAATGCTGGCTTTCTTCAGTCTTTTTCATTCTTTGTCTTTTTAGTCCTCTGACTGGGTAATTTCAAATGATCTGCCTTTGAGTTTGCTGATTCTTTCTTCTGTTTGACCAAATGAGCTGTTGTAGCTCTCTGTTGATTTTTTTTTCAATCATTGTAGTCTTCAGCTTTATGATTTCCATTTCTTTGTTGAATTTCTCACTTTGTTTATGTACTGCTTTTCTGATTTAATTTAGTTGTAAAACTATATTCTTTTACAGCTCATTGAGCTCATATAAGATGACTATTTTAAATAGTTTGTCGCACAACTCGTAAATCTTCAATTCTTTTAGGTCAGACACATTAAATTTATTTTGTTCCTTTGGTCGTCTCGTGTTTCCTTGATTCTTCATCTTTTTAAAGTTTTGTGTTGAAAGAAGCAGTCACATTTTCAAGTTGTTACTATCTGTCTTCAAAGAAGGCCTTCACAAGTCAGCTTAACTAGAGATTTTGAGGGTCTCTCAGGCCTTTTTTATGGGTATGCCCACCCCACTGCTCCTTTTTCCTCCTATGAGGAAGTCCTGGGATTGTATGTCTTCTCTTGATCCTGTTAAGTCAGGCCAGGTGTTGAGAGCCTCCTCTTTATCTTTCACATGGCAATGCCCTGAAGTATTTAATCTTGTGTACCTTTTCCCAGTCCTGCAGAGTTGAGCTGGCTGCTGATATACGTGCACTCTCTGTGAGTATTTGCTCGCACCATCTCAGCAGTGCACATAGAATGAAGAGGGTGCAAATTAGCCTGTAGGGGACAGCGCAGATGAGGTTTCCCATAGAGCTCACAGGTGGGCCTCTTGGTGGAGTCCCTAAACCACTTAGTAGGATATATGGCCATATTTTGAGATCTTCACAGTGGTTGTTTCGAAGCCTCATCCCTTCTTACCTGCTCCTAGTTCCCCTCAAGACTATTTAGTCATGCCAGTCACCTCAGTAATCTGGGAGTGGGAAGACCAATGTAAGCTTCTTGGGTACCATTCCATAAGACTGGGGAAGCTAGACCCTTACTCAGCTCTCACTTCTCCCTGTGGGAGAAATCATGGGCCTGTGAGATCTCCCTTGGCCCTAGGCTATGCTGCCTTAGAAGAGAGTGATGTGGGTAAAGTGTAACTGTTGCTACCCACCTCAATGTGTTTATCCTCAAACTTTTTTTCCATGAACAGGGTTCTAGAATCTCTCCACTGGACTTCCGGTTTCCCACAGATGCATACAATTCCTAGATCATTGTTAAAATTGCTGTTGCTGTGGGGGTGTGAGGGCTGGAGACTCTTATTCCATTATCTTGCTGATGTCCCTCTGGCCTTTTTACTTTTCAATAAAATATTTTCATGTCACAAAAAGTTACCTTTTTGAGTGTTTTATTTTGTTTTTGTTTGTACAAATTCCCTTAAGTACTAATATCTCTCTGTCCTAAAAAATTATACCTTGTAAATATATATATAAATTACTCAGCTTCATACTACTGTGCCGTAATCCATTGAAGGCCTAATTCAATTATTTTAATTTGGCGTGAAGACAATGGTAAATATAAGCACACAGATAGGTACTGAGATGATATAGTTCTGTAATGAGTAATAAAATGATAATCAAAATAATTCAGAATATACAGTTTTCCCTTTGTATCTGTGGGGGATTGGTTCCAGGGCCTCCCATAGGTAGCAAAATCCATGAATACCCAAGTCCCTGATATGAAATTGTGTAATATTTACATATAATCTATGAACATCCTCCTCTATGCTTTTAGTCATCTCTGGATCACTTATAATACCTAATACAATGTAAATGTTGTATAAATAGTTGTTACACTGTATTGTTTAGGTAATAATGACAAAAAAAAAACCTGTACATATTCAGTAAAGACACATTTTTTCCCAAATATTTTTAATCTAGGGTTTTTATTCCATAGCTGTGGAATACAAAGGGCTGACTATATTTATATTTTACATATATTAAACTGCTCAGAGAGAATTCACACTGCCAGAAATTTGCCATGGATCTCAGTTTAAGAAATATTGTGCTAGACCACTGTTTCCCAGGAACATGTTTTATTTCGTAGAAACCGTAATTACAGGACCTAACTGGAATATACTTGGTACTAGTTAAATGCTTGTTTGATTGAAAATTTCATGGATTTAAAGCAACCTAGATGTCATAGGAAATCATTAAATAGAGATTTTTCTCAACTAGCTCAACTCTTTTGTCCTTACGTTTCTCCAAAGTCCAAATATCTTTCACGTACAGCTGTATTCTTCTGTTCTCGCACTGCTATAAAGAAACATCTGAGACTGGGTCGTTTATCAAAAAAAAAAAAAAAAAAAAGGTTTAATTGGCTCATGGTTCTGCAAGCTGTACAGGAAGCATGGTGGCACATGCTTTTGGGGAGGTCTCAGGGAGCTTTCAATCATAGCGGAAGGCAAAGTGGGAACAGGCACTTTACATGGCTGGAGCAGGAAGAAGAAAGAGACGAGGGAGGTGTACACACTTTTAAATAACCAGATCTCACAAGAACTCACTCACTATCGTAAGGACAGTACCAAGAAGGAAATGTGCCTCCATGATCTAATCACCTCCTGCCAGGCCCCACCTCTGACACTGGGGATTACAATTCAACATGAGATTTGGGGAGGGACACAGATCCAAACCATGTCAATGGCTTTCAAATTTATCATCTTCATTTCAGCTAGCTGGATGGGAAAAAGAGCATGAAAGGTTTTGATGGGCCCAGGCTAGTAGTGGCAAATAGCACTTTTGCCCTTTTTTCCATTGACTAAATTTCTATTACATGACTACACTGCAAGAGAGACTATAGTTGTAGTCTGGAGGTCTACCAAGCAAAATTTGAAAATTTGTATTTTGATCAGCAGTCATATATGCTACAGAGCTTTAGGTAATGAAGTCACAACCAGTAGTGTGTGAGACAAAGAGTACATGTATTAGTCAGTGCAGGCTCTGGAGTCAGTCATTAATATTGGAATCCAAGTGATGTCATTTTCCTGTCAGTTCTACATGAATAAAATGGATATTTTATACCTACTCCATGGATTTGGTGAAAAGATTAAATGAGATAATAGATTCATTAGACTTATAACAGTACCTAGCACATGACCATTATTAGGTAATTATTAATTTTTCTTAAATACTAATAAACATCAGCTACTATAATTGGCATGTGAAATAAAGCCTGTTTTCTATCTCTGCTTAGGAGAACAAAAGTATTAATGAAACAACCAAAATGTGTTCATCAAAAGAATGACGTGCTATACAAATTTACTTTTGTTGTGTAAAAAACATTTATATAAAATCTTCCTGGACTTTAATAAGACTTTTAATTTGGGGTCTGAGCAACAAGATAGGAATGTGTGATATAAACCACGCCACTCTAAGCACATCTCTGACTCAACTATTTTGGTAGAATTATCTATATCTATATATCTCATAAATAATTATTGAGATAGAAATATATGTAAAGTTAAAAATCACACCCATGTCCCCCACTCCGATTTGGCAATATCCTAACTGAATAGTCAGTATGATGGATATCAAATTATCTTTTTCATTATGAATTAAACTGAATTGGAAAATCCAGCTTGGGTGCATAGTCAAATTGGCTCCTAATGCTACAGACTCATCCATTGAATTGACTGCCAATGCTACAGACTCATCCCCTGCTATCACTCCACTGGGGGCTGAGCCTGCCATCTTAAACTTCGCTTGTGAAGGCTTATTAAGTTGAGGGCCTAAAAGGCCCTGAATGGACACTTCTTCTCAATTCACTAATTACATAGTCATTTCTGTTTTCTTAGGGAGAATTGACTAAACAGACAAAGATGTTTGGAAAATTACTTTTTCTTACTCTGTGCCTCAGTAGGGCAGACATTCTATGTCCTGGCCATAGAAAAGGTAGTAGGGGAATAAAATTTTCTCACTGATATGCCCCCCTCCCAGTGATATAAACATGTGATCTATATAATCAATCTTTTCTAAGTATTGAAAATTTTGAGGGTAAACGTTGCACTTTTAGGTAATGATATGAAAGTGGTAATAATGGTGCCTCAGAATACAATAGAATTCAGTGAGTTTAAACAATGAAATTTACTCTTTTCAAAAAAGAAAGGGAGTAATAGGGGCAAAACAACCTAGAAACAGGATCAGAAGAATATCATTAAAAATCAACATTACAGAAGGCTAGCGGGGGCGGAGCAAGATGGCCGAATAGGAAGAGCTCCAGTCTCCAACTCCCAGCGCGAGCGACACAGAAGACCGGTGATTTCTGCATTTTCAACTGAGGTACTGGGTTCATCTCACTAGGGAGTGCCGGACAATCGGTGCTGGTCAGCTGCTGCAGCCTGACCAGCGAGAGCTGAAGCAGGGCAAGGCATCGCCTCACCTGGGAAGCGCAAGGGGGAAGGGAATCCCTTTTCCTAGCCAGGGGAACTGAGACACACAACACCTGGAAAATCGGGTAACTCCCACCCCAATACTGCGCTTTAGGAAACGGGCACACCAGGAGATTATATCCCACACCTGGCCGGGAGGGTCCCACGCCCACAGAGCGTCCCTTACTGCTAGCACAGCAGTCTGTGATCTACCGGCAAGGCAGCAGTGAGGCTGGGGGAGGGGCGCCCGCCATTGCTGAGGCTTAAGTAGGTAAACAAAGCTGCTGGGAGGCTCGAACTGGGTGGAGCTCACAGCAGCTCAAGGAAACCTGCCTGTCTCTGTAGACTCCACCTCTGGAGACAGGGCACAGTAAACAATAACAAACGCAGCACAAACCTCTGCAGACGCAAACGACTCTGTCTGACAGCTTTGAAGAGAGCAGTGGATCTCCCAACACAGAGGTTGAGATCTGAGAAGGGACAGACTGCCTGCTCAAGTGGGTCCCTGACCCCTGAGTAGCCTAACTGGGAGACATCTCCCACTAGGGGCAGTCTGACACCCCACACCCACAGGGTGGAGTACACCCCTGAGAGGAAGCTTCCAAAGCAAGAATCAGACAGGTACACTCGCTGTTCAGCAATATTCTATCTTCTGCAGCCTCTGCTGCTGATACCCAGGCAAACAGGGTCTGGAGTGGACCTCAGGCAATCTCCAACAGACCTACAGCTGAGGGTCCTGACTGTTAGAAGGAAAACTATCAAACAGGAAGGACACCTACACCAAAACCCCATCACTACGTCACCATCATCAAAGACCAGAGGCAGATAAAACCACAAAGATGGGGAAAAAGCAGGGCAGAAAAGCTGGAAATTCAAAAAATAAGAGCGCATCTCCCCCGGCAAAGGAGCGCAGCTCGTCGCCAGCAACGGATCAAAGCTGGACGGAGAATGACTTTGACGAGATGAGAGAAGAAGGCTTCAGTCCATCAAACTTCTCAGAGCTAAAGGAGGAATTACATACCCAGCGCAAAGAAACTAAAAATCTTGAAAAAAAAGTGGAAGAATTGATGGCTAGAGTAATTAATTCAGAGCAGGTCATAAACGAAATGAAAGAGATGAAAACCATGACACGAGAAATACGTGACAAATGCACAAGCTTCAGTAACCGACTCGATCAACTGGAAGAAAGAGTATCAGCGATTGAGGATCAAATGAATGAAATGAAGCAAGAAGAGAAACCAAAAGAAAAAAGAAGAAAAAGAAATGAACAAAGCCTGCAAGAAGTATGGGATTATGTAAAAAGACCAAATCTACGTCTGATTGGGGTGCCTGAAAGTGAGGGGGAAAATGGAACCAAGTTGGAAACCACTCTTCAGGATATCATCCAGGAGAACTTCCCCAACCTAGTAGGGCAGGCCAACATTCAAATCCAGGAAATATACAGAATGCCACAAAGATACTCCTTGAGAAGAGCAACTCCAAGACACATAATTGCCAGATTCACCAAAGTTGAAATGAAGGAAAAAATCTTAAGGGCAGCCAGAGAGAAAGGTCGGGTTACCCACAAAGGGAAGCCCATCAGACTAACAGCAGATCTCTCCGCAGAAACCCTACAAGCCAGAAGAGAGTGGGGGCCAATATTCAACATTCTTAAACAAAAGAATTTTCAACCCAGAATTTCATATCCAGCCAAACTAAGTTTCATAAGTGAAGGAGAAATAAAATCCTTTATAGATAAGCAAATGCTTAGAGATTTTGTCACCACTAGGACTGCCTTACAAGAGATCCTGAAGGAAGCACTAAACATGGAAAGGAACAACTGGTACCAGCCATTGCAAAAACATGCCAAAATGTAAAGACCATCAAGGCTAGGAAGAAACTGCATCACCTAATGAGAAAAATAACCAGTTAATATCATAATGGCAGGATCAAGTTCACACATAACAATATTAACCTTAAATGTAAATGGATCAAAGGCTCCAATTAAAAGACACAGACTGGAAAACTGGATAAAGAGTCAAGACCCATCAGTCTGCTGTATTCAGGAGACCCATCTCACATGCAGAGACATACATAGGCTCAAAATAAAGGGATCGAGGAAGATTTACCAAGCAAATGGAGAACAAAAAAAAGCAGGGGTTGCAATACTAGTCTCTGATAAAACAGACTTTAAACCATCAAAGATCAAAAGAGACAAAGAAGGCCATTACATAATGGTAAAGGGATCAATTCAACAGGAAGAGCTAACTATCCTAAATATATATGTACCCAATACAGGAGCACCCAGATTCATAAAGCAAGTCCTTAGAGACTTACAAAGAGACTTAGACTCCCGTACAATAATAATGGGAGACTTCAACACTCCACTGTCAACATTAGACAGATCAACGAGATAGAAAGTTAACAAGGATATCCAGGAATTGAACTCATCTCTGCAGCAAGCAGACCTAATAGACATCTATAGAACTCTCCACCCCAAATCAACAGAATATACATTCTTCTCAGCACCACATCGCACTTACTCCAAAATTGACCATGTAATTGGAAGTAAAGCACTCCTCAGCAAATGTACAAGAACAGAAATTATAACAAACTGTCTCTCAGACCACAGTGCAATCAAACTAGAACTCAGGACTAAGAAACTCAATCAAAACCACTCAACTACATGGAAACTGAACAACCTGCTCCTGAATGACTACTGAGTACATAACGAAATGAAGGCAGAAATCAAGATGTTCTTTGAAAGCAATGAGAACAAAGATAAAACATACCAGAATCTCTGGGACACATTTAAAGCAGTGTGTAGAGGGAAATTTATAGCACTAAATGCCCACAAGAGAAAGCAGGAAAGATCTAAAATTGACACTCTAACATTGCAGTTAAAAGAACTAGAGAAGTAAGAGCAAACACATTCGAAAGCTAGCAGAAGGCAAGAAATAACTAAGATCAGAGCAGAACTGAAGGAGATAGAATCACAAAAAACCCTCCAAAGAATCAATGAATCCAGGAGTTGGTTTTTTGAAAAGATCAACAAAATTGACAGACCGCTAGCAAGAATAATGAAGAAGAAAAGAGAGAAGAATGAAATTGATGCAATAATAAATGATAAAGGGGAAATCACCACTGACCCCACAGAAATACAAACTACCATCAGAGAATACTATAAACACCTCTATGCAAATAAACTAGAAAATCTAGAAGAAATGGATAATTTCCTGGACACTTATACTCTTCCAAGACTAAACCAGGAAGAAGTTGAATCCCTGAATAGACCAATAGCAGGCTCTGAAATTGAGGCAATAATTAAGAGCCTACCAACCAACAAAAGTCCAGGACCAGATGGATTCACAGCCGAATTGTACCAGAGGTACAAGGAGGAGCTGGTACCATTCCTTCTGAAACTATTCCAAACAATAGAAAAAGAGGGAATCCTCCCTAACTCATTTTATGAGGCCAACATCATCCTGATACCAAAGCCTGGCAGAGATACAGCAAGAAAAGAGAATTTTAGACCAATATCCCTGATGAACATCGATGCAAAAATCCTCAATAAAATACTGGCAAACCGGATTCAGCAGCACATCAAAAAGCTTATCCACCATGATCAAGTGGGCTTCATCCCTGGGATGCAAGGCTGGTTCAACATTCGCAAATCAATAAACATAATCCAGCATATAAACAGAACCAAAGACAAGAACCACATCATTATCTCAATAGATGCAGAAAAGGCTTTTGACAAAATTCAACAGCCCTTCATGCTAAAAACACTCAATAAATTCGGTATTGATGGAACGTACCTCAAAATAATAAGAGCTATTTATGACAAACCCACAGCCAATATCATACTGAATGGGCAAAAACTGGAAAAATTCCCTTTGAAAACTGGCACAAGACAGGGATGCCCTCTCTCACCACTCCTATTCAACATAGTGTTGGAAGTTCTGGCTAGGGCAATCAGGCAAGAGAAAGAAATCAAGGGTATTCATTTAGGAAAAGAAGGAGTCAAATTGTCCCTCTTTGCAGATGACATGATTGTATATTTAGAAAACCCCATTGTGTCAGCCCAAAATCTCCTTAAGCTGATAAGCAACTTCAGCAAAGTCTCAGGATACAAAATTAATGTGCAAAAATCACAAGCATTCTTATACACCAGTAACAGACAAACAGAGAGCCAAATCATGAATGAACTTCCATTCACAATTGCTTCAAAGAGAATAAAATACCTAGGAATCCAACTTACAAGGGATGTAAAGGACCTCTTCAAGGAGAACTACAAACCACTGCTCAGTGAAATCAAAGAGGACACAAACAAATGGAAGAAAATACCATGCTCATGGATAGGAAGAATCAATATCGTCAAAATGGCCATACTGCCCAAGGTTATTTATAGATTCAATGCCATCCCCATCAAGCTGCCAATGAGTTTCTTCACAGAATTGGAAAAAACTGCTTTAAAGTTCATATGGAACCAAAAAAGAGCCCACATCTCCAAGACAATCCTAAGTCAAAAGAACAAAGCTGGAGGCATCACGCTACCTGACTTCAAACTATACTACAAGGCTACAGTAACCAAAACAGCATGGTACTGGTACTAAAACAGAGATATAGACCAATGGAACAGAACAGAGTCCTCAGAAATAATACCACACATCTACAGCCATCTGATCTTTGACAAACCTGAGAGAAACAAGAAATGGGGAAAGGATTCCCTATTTAATAAATGGTGCTGGGAAGATTGGCTAGCCATAAGTAGAAAGCTGAAACTGGATCCTTTCCTTACTCCTTATACGAAAATTAATTCAAGATGGATTAGAGACTTAAATGTTAGACCTAATACCATAAAAGCCCTAGAGGAAAACCTAGGTAGTACCATTCAGGACATAGGCATGGGCAAAGACTTCATGTCTGAAACACCAAAAGCAACGGCAGCAAATGCCAAAATTGACAAATGGGAAACTAAAGCGCTTCTGCACAGCAAAAGAAACTACCATCAGAGTGAACAGGCAACCTACAGAATGGGAGAAAATTTTTGCAATCTACTCATCTGAATAAGGGCTAATATCCAGAACCTACAAAGAACTCAAACAAATTTACAAGAAAAAACAAACAACCCCATCAAAAAGTGGGCAAAGGATAGGAACAGACATTTCTCAAAAGAAGACATTCATACAGCCAACAGACACATGAAAAAATGCTCATCATCACTGGCCATCAGAGAAATGCAAATCAAAACCACAATGAGATACCATCTCACACCAGTTAGAATGGTGATCATTAAAAAGTCAGGAAACAACAGGTGCTGGAGAGGATGTGGAGAAATAGGAACACTTTTACACTGTTGGTGGGATTGTAAACTAGTTCAACCATTATGGAAAACAGTATGGCGATTCCTCAAGGATCTAGAACTAGAACTACCATATGACCCAGCCATCCCTTTACTGGGTATATACCCAAAGGATTCTAAATCATGCTGCTATAAAGACACATGCACACGTATGTTTCTTGCGGCACTATTCACAATAGCAAAGACTTGGAATCAACCGAAATGTCCATCAGTGACAGACTGGATTAAGAAAATGTGGCACATATACACCATGGAATACTATGCAGCCATCAAAAAGAATGAGTTTGTGTCCTTTGTAGGGACATGGATGCAGCTGGAAACCATTATTCTTAGCAAACTATCACAAGAACAGAAAACCAAACACTGCATGTTCTCACTCATAGGTGGGAACTGAACAATGAGATCACTTGGACTCGGGAAGGGGAGCATCACACACCGGGGCCTATAATGGGGAGGGGGGAGGGGGGAGGGATTGCACTGGGAGTTATACCTGATGTAAATGACGAGTTGTTGGGGGGTGCTGACGAGTTGATGGGTGCAGCACAGCAACATGGCACAAGTATACATATGTAACAAACCTGCACATTATGCACATGTACCCTAGAACTCAAAGTATAATAATAAAAAATAAAAATAAAATAAAAAATAAAAAAAATAAACATTACAAACATTTGAGAGGCACCCTGGTTTATGTTATTTCTGTGACCATCATTTTAAAAGCAAATATATATTAGAAATGTGTCAGTAGGAATAAGATAAAACAGAATGTAGAACAAATGGGAAGTTTCCATACAAAATATAAAAATAAAATGAGCAGGGCGTGGTGGCTCACACCTGTAATCCCAACACTTTGGGAGGTTGAGGTGGGCAGATCATGAGGTCAAGAGATCAAGACCATCCTGTCCAACATGGTGAAACCCATCTCTACTAAAAATGCAAAAATTAGCTGGGCGTGGTGGCGCACACCTGTAGTCCCAGCTACTCGGGAGGCTGAGGCGGGAGAATCGCATGAACCCAGGAGGTGGAGGTTGCAGTGAGCCGAGATCATGCCACTGCACTCCAGCCTGGATACAGAGCAAGACTCCATCTCAATAAATAAATAAATAGCAAATGCTTGAAGGCAATATTGAAAAATAGAAAGTGCATATGTGTGCTTTGAAACAGACAAATTTGGGTTGAAATATTAGCCCTGTGGCATATTAGTTTCAAGACTTTAATGATGCTATCTGACCTCCCCTAGTCTTTTTGCTTTGTCCATAAAATGAGAGCAGCTTCATATGGGGGTTGTGATAGCATAGATTACCTCATGTGTGGCCCACGATAACCACTCAAACATAAATAGTTTCCTCACTCCCTGAGAAACATATTATTGAGGAAAAAAAAATGGAGCCCAAAAGAAATGAATTTATTTGGAATTGTTTTGAATGAAAGAGGTGATTTAGTGTGCCCTCCCTTCCAGTAAAGAGTCTCTTAATACCCCAAAGAACCTGCACTAGAACAAATAGCCTTAAATTGCATCAATTTTCATCTTGACTTCCTAGGAATCTAATAGTACTGTAATAGGCCCTAGGTCTTCTGTGTCTAGAAAATCATGCACAACCATCATATATATGTGTCTAAATGATTTGAGAATAACCCAATGTAATCTCTTGTGCAAGAATTTTCATCTCAAATGTGTTCTACATGGTTGTATGGCAGGTTTGTTCCCCACTTATCTTATGACTGAACTTCCCCAAATAGTTCTTAAACTATATGTGTCAATTTAATGCATTATACATCTTAATTCCTAATACATGTTTATTTTTATAGCTTTTACAACTGGGACGCTGATATTGCTGTTTGTAATTCAAGTCCCAACTATCAAGTGATTGCCGATCATCCAGAAAGCTTACTTTTCAGATACAAAAGAGACAGAAAAATTCTCAATGTGGACCCAAAGGTAATTCTTCTTTTACACTTAGGTATCTCTTCACCTGTTATTGTATTTCTGCCACTATTCAAAAAATCTGTTAAGTATTTGACACTCTTAAGTTGTTAAATTTAGAAAGGTAATAGCACTTTGAAACTTAGAGCATGTACTACCTTTTAAAAACCACTCCATAGCTTCATAAATTATTAGAAATTAATAAGAAAGAGTTTAGGGGGAATTTAAATAGAACTCACAAGTGGAAACACTTCTCCATGCCTAGCAGAGAATTGCACCAGGGAGCCAGTAGGCCGCGCAGGTGCTTCCCCTGATCCTGGAGATGTCCAGTCACTTGTTGCTGTTAGTGGGGAGGAGGGTCATTTAGAGAAGGGAGACTCTCACCTTACATTTGTACTCAGAATTCTAATACCCCTCTGTGTATGTGACCAACACTAAAAATGGTTTGGTTCTTAATGTACTTCTAAGTGTTAATTTGGAAAACACTTTTATTTAAATATTTTAAGACACGTCTCATGATATTTTGAATTTGTTCAAAGATAAATATTTACATCTTGCATATTTTCAAAGACTGCATTTGAATCATGACTTTTTATTATGATTTGTCATATGTCTAGGGATGGAAGTTGAAACTTTGCTTGAAGTCATTATATGTTTGACTTGTATCGGTGGGTTTCATTTTGTTGTTGTTTTTAAATTTTGAAAACTATGATTCACATGAAAGCATCAGTATAAATTCCAAAAGCAAGAAAATATTCTTTCATAGTAAAATAAATAAATATTGTGTGATACACATGGAATATGGACAAGGATGGGCCAAAGGAAAGGGGAGTCAGGTTATAAAAACTTTTCCAAAAATTTTTAGAAAACCAAAGTCAAAAATCCAATCTGTATTTCATATCCACTTAGTACAGTTCCTTGCACATAAAAAATGCTAAATGGGCCAGGCACAGTGGCTCACGCCTGTAATTCCAACACTTTGGGAGGCTGAGGCAGGCAGAGCACCTGAGGTTGGGAGTTCGAGACCAGCCTGGCAAACATGGAGAAACCCCTTCTCTACCAAAAATACAAAATTTTCCAGGCGTGCTGGTGCATGCCTGTAATCCCAGGTATTCAGAAGGCTGAGGCAGGAGAATGGCTTGAACCTGGGAGGTGGAACTCTGTCTCAAAAAAAAAAAAAAAAAAAAAAAAAAAAGCTAAATAACCATGTGTTTACAGAATTCATGACCAAAATTCTGTAGCAAGAAATAGATGACTACCTGAAATGAGATTCAGCTACAAATATCAGAAATGCCTAGGTAGTAATTTAAACAGGATAGAAGCTGCTTTCTCTTCCACATGTAAGTGTAGATAGTGACAGTCCAAGGTTTAAATGACAGCTCCACAGTCATCTGGGCCAGAGTAATCCTCATGTTCTTGGGCCAAAATAGGTCTCCAGCCAAAACAACCACATTCAAAACATAATGCATGGATGGGGTTGAGAGGGTACAAAGAACATTCCCCTGATGCCTTTAAAGGGAATTTCCAAAAAGCTACCGCACAAACGTTCACTTATGTTCCATTGTAAGAAGTTAGTCTTACGGAGATGATTAGCTACATGCAAAGCTGGGAAATACAATCTTAATTCAAATGACCATGCACCCAGCTAAAAACAGGTATTCTGAGAAAGAGAGAAGAGAGGTTTAAGTAGACAACTAGCAGGTTCTAACACAATGCTATCTCCTTCAAAATAACAACACTCTTTTTAGTCTCAGGTTTCTCATTAGTGAAATGAAGTACTGGATCAGAGAGTTTTTAGGGCTGTATTTATTATGAATCTATACCAGAGTAGTTTATCAACATACCTTCTCTCTAGTGGTTCTTCTTTACTTATGGGTGTCAAAATGAGATCAGTTGGGACAAAGTACAGAAAACTTAATAAATAGCATTTCCAGAGTCATTTCCTTAGAAGTCTAAACTATATAAATAAGAAAAGATTTTAAATTATGAACACTCTTGTTAAGATGTGCGAAACAAATATTTGAATCAATTTTGAATGACATCATATTTAAACTATTTTAGGGCTGTATTTTAACTAATGGCATATTTCAAGAATGCATGTCATGATTTGTAGTTTTTACAGTCTTTGGGGAATCATTATTGAATGCGAACTGTTGCTTAAACATGGTTGAAATAATTTTAACTAAAACTCAAACTTCCAAAGTAGTCAACCATGAGATTTCAACATGACATATAACATTTGCCTCTTTTTTTCTGAAAGATTTTGATTAGATTTTATGATATATTTGAAGAAATTTTTTTCCACCTCTTGAATAAAGAGCAAGCATTTGGTTAATGAGTGGTAAGAGTAAGAATTATTAGGCAAGACATACAACAACATTTGGATACGTATATTTCTTTAAATTTTAATTTTATCTTACGGAAAGTAAAAATTAATAGTAGACTTACGAAAAGAAATGTTGGTCTTAGCATTAGTAAACAGACTCCTAGGCTTTACTATTAACTGGCTGCATGACCTTGATAAATTCGGTCAACTTCCCTGGGTTTTAGTGGTCACAACTAGAAGATAGAGGGGTTTTGTAGTAGTAGTTGTTGTTTGTTTTGTTTCTTTCTGATCTCCAGAGTTCCTTTAAAGTACCAGGCCCAATTTGTAGAAATTCTGCCTCAACTGGGACCAGAAGTACATATTTTAATAAGCAGCCAGTGTGATTCTGCTACAGGTTGTTCATAAACTGCAATTTGAGGGAAATCTCCATAAAAAGTCAATAGTCTAAAAACATCTGACATTCTATTCTCAAAAAAAAGTAGAAAAACACTTATATATTTTAATTATTGTGGACAAGATGTATCGTACATGGCTACAAAATTTCTTAATTTATTCTCTCTTCAAAGATCCAAGATCTTTTGTGTTTCATGCATCCAACATAGAATTTCTTATAGACCTGAGGAAGAACCAAGAAATAACCAAAATAAGTATCTCTAGTTACTTTAATAACTACTAATACATATTGATAGAAATTACATTTTTATACTCAATATTTTTCTTAGCAATTTTTATTGAAATCCTTCCTAAGGTGAACATCTCATAAATCCAGTAGTTAAAGAGCTGTAAAATACTGTAAGAGCAACACAGCTCTCCTTTTCTTCTCCTTCATGTACCCTCTTTGAAATACTTTACACTTAAAATTAAAGAGGTCAAGATCAATTAAAGGTGGAAACAGTGATAAACAGGATGTGTTTACTTTGTCCAACACAGATGTGGACTCGTTAATTCTGAAGTATGTTTCCCACGAAAGGCAGTTGTTTGGGAATGGTAACAGTGGAAAAAGAAACTTGTACAGGTCTTACAACAAGTAATATGAGTTCATTGGTTAAGAAATTCCAAATGCAATAAGAGTTTGGTTGCATTGAAAACAGGACCACTGGCTTTAACTTCCCTGCAGCTGTATAACATCTGGAACAAATAAGCCAAGTTTCTATTTTTGAGTGAAGAATGCTTGTTTGAGTGATTCACACCCACCAAAATGTTTCCAGTGTATTATCTTTAGAAGAATTAAATGGAAGCACTTTGCACTCTGTCCAATATATTATCTGGACAAATTTTTTAAATAGGCTTTTTTTTTTTTTGCTTTTAAAAAACACCAACCATGGGATAGTTTGCTTTGACCCTTACCGTAGCATAAGTGGTCTAAAACTGGCATGAACCACTAATAAGGCAAGAAAGAGAAAGAGAACAATTGTATATAATAGTTACAACAAAAAGTATATATATTTCTTGGTTACACCAGCTTTTCTCACTTCACATTTCTGAGAGGCTATCACCTGGAAAAATGCCTTGCTAATGAATATTCGATAAATGCTCATTAAATTGATGATTGAATAGATCCTTCCCTCCAAAGGCAATAATAACAACCATAATAATAGTAATAGTGCTGCACTAATTAAAAGTTAACGAGTAAATTATGTTAGTTATTTGATACAGCAGTGATAGCAGATATGGGTATAGTCATTTTCCTCTATACTAACACAAATAAGTCACAAAAATGCAAGAATTTATTGCTGAAATCAGATTTTGTAGCAACTATGCGGAAATATCTATTTTGGTCTATGCTTTTATACCTTCTTGTGCAGTCCCAGGAGTATATAATTTAAACTATCTCAAATTAAGACTATTGAATTAGAACATGATTTTGATTTATGAACAGACTTCAACAGATTAAATGACTCACTCACAGTCAACAGTTAATTATTAGTAGAAACCATCAATGAAGCTTAAAATTATGAAACACATGGGGAGGTGAAGATAAGGAAAACTTCAGTATTTGCCCTTTAAGTGCTCTTAGTGTTTTCAGGAAAATAAGTCAAAATATCACTGCAGTATAAGGCAAAAAGTGGTACATTGCACAGGAGAGAAATACTTTTGGAATTCAGTGGAAGAAGAGATGATTTTTGATCTGGGGACAGGAGCTAGTGGAAAGGAATGGTGAAGGGAGAGCATTGGAGATAATATTTAGTGATAATAGAGGAAGTAAACTTTTAGTGGGGACTTAAAGGATGATTAGAAATTGAGCTAGATGGGGGAGAATTGAACACATAAGGAGGGAAAGGCAGTCAATATCAGGAATTAAACCTATTACCCAAGATAAGATTCACAAGTGTAAAACAGACAAGGGAAAACCCAAATAGTTCAGTCTGGCTTCTGCATTGGCTTGAAGGAGTGAAGTGGGAATTAAGCCTGGAGAGGTCATCAGAAACTGACTGCAGGACTGAGGCAGATCTTGGCCTGGACTTAATAGGAAATGGGGAAATATGCCAAACATCTTGTGCAGATAAATAACAGGATGAAAGTTAGGCTTTAATGTTAGAAGGTGTACAGTAGTACCGATGAGGGAAGAAAAACTGGAGAAGACAAGCAGAATAACAGTAATCCAGGTGAAAAGTAAAAAGGACTGGAAGTAGCGGTCCTGCTGTAGTTGGCAAATTTCGAGTTAATGCTTTCAATATTGCAACTACCAGATCATTCAGGTACAGATAGAACTTAGATTATGTATATCTATCTAGAAAACTTTTTGAGAGACCTCACTCTCCCCCAGTACTCAGAAAAGAGAGGGAGAGAGAATGTGTGTGTGAGACAGAGGAGAAAGACAGTATTGCTGGATGGGTATAGAGCACAAAGGTGAGCTGGATGGATGTCTTCCACTTCTGTGTTCTTCCCTTCACCCCTCTCTTCCTCATTTGATGTTTCTTTGACAACTGTTGAGAACTATGAAGTATAAAGGTGAATCTGAAAGGTAGATTTCTTTTCCTAAAAAGCTTACAGGTTAACTGGTGAGTGGGTGGGAAAATACACACATAGAAATGGCAAGCTAGAAAGCAACCTGAGAGGATAGAAAAAGTTCTGTAAGAATTCAGGGAAGGCAGAATGTACTTTGGACCATGGATGTTCAAAACCAAGTTAATGAAAGAGATAGCATCTGAACTGGGTCTGGAAGGGTGGGTATGGTGAGAACGTGAGGACTGGAGAGGAAAGGTGTTCTGATAGGAAGGAAAATCATGCACAAAGGCATGGGAGCACAAAACATGAGCCTGTGAGGGAAGGCAGAGGACCTCCTTGTGGCTACAGACAGGCTGTCAGCACAAATCAGATATCAGAATCACCCAGGAAGCTTTAGAATATATGATGCCTGGCCTCATCCCAAGAAGGCTGGATAACTGATCTGGGTGGAAGGCTTAGCCATTGGTACTTTTCAAAAATGCCCTGGGCGATTCTAGTGGTTCACAAGGGTTGAGACAAAGGTGTAGGAAGGAGAGTCATGGCAGAAAAGTCTCAAGAGAATAACTAAACTACACAAGTGGAAGCAAAATCTAATTAGTTTTTGCCATTCTATAGACCTCAAGGAGATTCAGTACTACTTGTGTCACAGTGACTTAGAATCAAAATTTCTAAGTATGAAAATGCATAATCCATTTTGAAAGGATGTGATGTGACTGTTCTGTTGGATAAGCTTCATTGGTGTGCTTTTAGAGTTCAAAAGAAAATCAATTATATTAAAAATATGAAAATTTATAGGGCAAGATCTCTTTTTGTTATCTTATTTACTGTCTAGTAGAGTATATCTTGAATATAGTTGCTTGGTAAATCACTGATAACTAAACTAGCAAACTAAAAGACATATGAAAAGATCTCAGAGAGGCATAGTTTCTATTGAATGTAGGACATCAGTGAAACAAAAAACAATGTTATAGAATAAAACTTTCTGGATCCATGCTGAGTGTCACAAAGTTTGGAAGGCATGTGCAGTGTGGATTGTGCGTGGACTTAGTAGGATTTATTTCTTTGGTTTTTTTTTTGTATCAATACTCCTGACTATTAATCCCAGACTCCTCTATGTGAAAATTGTTCACAATTGTTCAAACGTAACAACGAGCTACTTTGGCATGTAGTCTATTGACACAAGAACTCTTTATCAGTACCCAGCTTGCCCTGGCTTGATTAGAAGCAATTCCTATTAATTCAGGAAAGCATTTTCTCTTCCTCTCTCTTTCTCAAATTCACCAATCAGAGAACTCCAGGCTCTTCCCTTAGATATCAAATTGAATCCATCTACGGTGAGGGCCAGCAAATTCTATTTTTAAAAGCGTCTTCCGGTAGCCCTAAAGATTAGCTAGATTTTATATCCACTGCTTTACACAGTACTATTGTCTTAGCTGTTGCTTCACCTTAATGTATGTGCATAAAGCAATCACTTCATTCATTTAAAATATGTTGTAATGCAACAGTGTTAACTTTAAGTCATTGAAATTACACATTCCCAGGACTGCGCACAGACTAGAAAGCACAGACCATATACCAAAGAGTGCTGTGTAATGAGATACAATGCTTCTGCTAATAAATGCTTCTGCTAATAAATCACCATCACTGCTATTTTTGCTTCTTATTTGGATCATTATGAGGACCAGAGAGTGGGCAAGGGGTTGGGGGGTTTTACGTATTCTTGCTATTACTGCCTCATGGAACTTCATTTTGTGAAGTGAGTTTGCCTAGAGGCTCAAATGAAACAATACACATGACAGAAACTTGTAAAACATAAACTGTCAAATGTAGGGCAGGAACCCTTTCTGGACATTTTGCCATTGTATCACCAGGGCTAGCACCATGCCCGCACATGGTAGGTGTTTAGTAAACATCTGTGGGATGAATAAATTGAAATATTAAATATTTGCTAAAGAAAACGAATGGTAGGGCCAAAAATAATTCTTAAAAAAAAAAGAGGTTAACTTAAAATATTTTAGGGTCTTAGGCACTGAAAACATATGTAGAGCTAAACCTATTTTTAGCTAAAAACTACCAGAGTAATTGACTCTGGTACTTTTCTGCCTAGGTAGGTGGATAAATGAATTATCACTCAGGGTTCTTTGAGGAACTTTTGAGGGTAAATGGTAATTTGTACAGGGTAATGGCAATGTGCTAGGTGCGTGGGTAAATGAGAGTGGCAATTACTTTATTATTTTTTTAAAAAAATGTGTAGTCACTGTTATCTATTATTGTGCAGATGCTAAAAGCAAATATGTCAAATTCTTTCTTTTTCTCTGAGCAAAAGGCTAGCACATAAAGTTTAAAATTAAAAATCAATTCAACTAATAAAATGACCCATTTTTGTTTCTGCATTTTTTTTTTTAGTTTAGAGGAAGATTCTAGCAACAGCTTCTCAGAGCTCCTCTCTCCTCTATTCTGCCCTCTCAGGCAACCCCCACCCAATCACTTGCTACTATTAATAGGAAAGGTGTTCATTACCTGCTTAATGCCACCTCTGCTTCCGAGGTTGTTGACTGCTCTTCGTTTCCCTTGCCTCCCAGATCCTAAAATCCTAACCTATCACAGCCTTGAAATTGATCTTCTCAAAATGGAGGCCCATAACATTTCTACATCCTATCTGCAGATGTTCCAATTTAATCTCTTGGAACCTCGCCCTTCAGTGAAGGTCCTCAGTTTTAAAATCTGCCTTTTAACAGGAGGAGCTACATATAATCCCTTTTGAAAAACAAACAAACAAAAAGCTGAGTAGAATAAGTTTTAAACAAGGTTATGGCTTCCTCAGCGTCTCAAATGTTTCTGCAAACTGTACTGCAAAACTAAATTAATATTGGGCCAGTGGAGCAGGGAATATCTACTGAATCACCAACACCACTTTTTTGGCCCCTGGATTTCCCTTGGGGGCCTCCTATAAATGCTGCTTTTTAACTGTGGCACAGTCACAGTTATTAAGTAAAGCTGAGGCCTTGCCAACTTTCTGGTTTTGCTACCCAAATTTCTGAATGTTTGGTTGATTATAGCCCTAAAACACCCACATACTAAGTAGCTTTTAAACATTTTCTCCTCTGGGTAATCACCTGGTATATCTGAACTGAAAGCCCACCACATATAAATTAAGTATTTACTCAACTAACTACTGCTAAAATCAATGGCCTTGAGGAATACATTAAAATTATATAACAGAGCTTGGCTTTTATGAATTAAAACTCCTAAAGCTTAAATGTCATGTCCTCCACTTGACCTGAAAAACTGACTTTAATTTTATATGCAGTATTTAAGGAACAACCCCCAGAGATAAGTACATTGTTCATAAATGTCCAGTGCATGAACTCATATATGAACTGTAACACAAGAAACGTAAGCTATGCGAAAGAAAAAAAATACATACATATATTTTTAATTTTTAATTTTATACATATACATAAATAGATACATGTCAATGTTTAGTAATAAGAGAGTATAAATGATAAACCTCCATCATCTGAGCTGAATATATGCAATGAAAAGAAAGGTACATATCCCAATAAAGCATACATGACAAAGAAAAAATATTGTTTTAAGCTTTTAATTCCAAGAGCAGCCTAATCAAACATGATGCCAAAAGTAAAAGGGACCCATATGGCCTAAGAATACAAGGATGGAGAGATTTGAGGAAGAGATCTTTATACACAGTTCATGCTCACTTTCTCACAAAATGTATTACCGCAAATCAAGAAGTACGGAAGAGAATAGAAGTTAATTTCCTGGCAAGATGAAATGATTGAATAAGAACAAAATAATTGTTTCCTCTATGATCTTAAAATCCTGATAACTAATAACACAGAAGCAGGCATCAGAAAACACATGAGTCAGGCATGGTGTCATTGCAGGTGCAAGACCACAGTTGAGGGATTATTTCTAGTTCAAAGAAAAAGCATGTTTTTTTCCTGGGCCTCAACAGTTGAACAAGTAGTTAACTCCCATGACTCTTTCTCAGCCATTCACCACTCCCAGCAAATACTCATAATTTCTCAAAAATTGAAATCCCAAAGCAGAATGAGAGTTGAAGTTTATTAGAATATGGAATACAATAGCATGAATAGTGACCAAGACCATTAGTAAGAAAGAAAAATCTCATGTTGATAACTTTTAAGTGGTTATTGCTGGCTGAGATATCTTTGGCATGTACATTAGTGGCCCTGAGTGAAAAAGAAAAACACAGTTAAATGAACAAAAATGTCAGCCCCAACTTGGTAGGTCAGAAAACTACCTCGTAAGTATATGAGGTTGCTCCAGGGGAATAGGTTCTTAATTTGGGGAGAAAAACAACTTATTTTAAAAATCTGTTAAGTTTCAGCCGGGCACGGTGGCTCACATCTGTAATCCCAGCACTTCGGGAGGCAGAGGCGGGCGGATCACGAGGTCAGCAGATCGAGACCATCCTGGCTAACACGGTGAAACCCCATCTCTACTAAAAACTACAAAAAATTAGCTAGGTGTGGTGGTGGGCGCCTATAGTCCCAGCGAGTTGGGAGACTGAGGCAGGAGAATGCCGTGAACCCGGGAGGCGGAGGTTGCAGTGAGCCGAGATGGCGCCACTGCACTCCAGCCTGGGCGACAGAGCAAGGCTCCATCTCAAAAAAAAAAAAAAAAAAGCACACATGGCCATATACAGAGTAATATAATCGTATTCGTATTTTAGGTTATTCAAAGACCTGCCTGAGTGCCTTAATAAATCCCACTTGACAATTCTTCAAGACCTGAGGATTTTCTAAAATACTTTGGAGCAGTTGAAAGCAGAAACAAGCAGAACAAGTTGGAAGGGACTGAGAAGTGGCCATCAGGGCTCAGGCAGGGCAAAGCTCTTAAGAGGAACAATACTTAGAATGAGTCGAAGGTACAGAGATCTTATCAGCTTTGTGATTAGGGAAAATTACTTCACCCCTTTGAGCACTTCACCTCTATCTTCTTGTCTGTAAAAATCTAAAATTTTACAGTCATTTACAAACAGTTGTGAAGATTAAATGAGAGAACTTGTTTAAAATGCCTGCCAAGGAGTAGGTACACAATGACTGAAAATTGCTTCCTAGTAGTGTATTACCTTAGATACCATGAAAACGCTAAAAGAATAATCATTTTGCATCGCAAGAGTTAAAAATTGGAAATAATCTGAACGTTCATGATCAGGCAATGGTTAAATAAATTATGATACATGCGTACAAAGAGTATGTAGCAGTTTAAAAAGTTAAAGCCATTTTTAGTGATGTTGATGGATTAGTGTAGATGTTCAAGATACACTATTAACTGAAAAAAGCAAATTGAAAATAATGTAGATTGGCCAGGTGCGGAGGCTCACTCTTGTAATCTCAGCACTTTGGGAGGCTGAGGCAGAGTTAGATGTCAAGAGTTAGAGACCAGCCTGGCCAACATGATGAAACCCCATCTCTACTAAAAAAAACACAAAAATTATCTGGGCATGGTGGCATGCACCTGTAATCCCAGCCACCTGGGAGGCTGAGGCAGAAGAATCACTTGAACCTGGGAGGCAGAGATTGCAGTGAGCTGAGATAGATCATGGCACTACACTCCAGCCTGGGTGAAAGAATGAGACTTTATCTCAAAAAAAAAAAAAAAAAAAAAAAAAAAAAATTAGATAATATTCTATCCTTTGATTTTTTCACAATTGATAAGAATTTCCTACTTGTGGAAATTTAGTTTGGTTTCTGCTTTCCCTCCAGTTTAATTAACAACTCTCTACAACCAAGTTTCTGATTTTACCCCTGCTTAGGACAGATTTCTAAAATGGAAATTGCTTAATCAAAATATACATATTTTGTAAAGCTTTAGATACATATTGTCAAATTGCTTTGCAGTTAGACCATGTCAATTTACAGTTATATCTGAGCTGTTTAAGTGTCCCGTTTTCCATGCCCTATTTATTTTGCATACTTTTTTAACTTTGTTAATTTCACAGTCCAGATTTGTTTGGAGTCATTTAGATTTGCATTTTTACTACTATTGCAAATGAACATTTCTTTTATATGTATGCTAGCATATAATATTTCTTATTTACATATTTATTTTAGAGACACCATCTTGCTCTGTCACAGGTTGCAGTCCAGTGGCACAATCATAACTCACTGTAGCCTAGAACTCCTGGGCTCAAATGATCCCACTTCCACCAGGCACACCCCCCTCCCAAGCCTCTGGCGTAGCTGGGACCATAAGCGCTCATCATCATGCCTAAGTTGTTTTTTGTTGTTTGCTGTTGTTGTTGTTGTTGTTGTTGTTGTTGTTGTTGTTTGTAGAGACAGTATGTTGCCCGGGCTGGTCTCTAACTCCTGACCTCAAGTGATCCTCCTGCCTTGGCCACCAAAATTAGTGGGATTATGGGCTTGAGCCACCATGCCGAGTCTCCTTTTTTTCTACAATTATTATTGCCGTCTACCTACTTTCCTGTAGGGTTTTAGTGGGAATTTTAAAATAAATTTTTAAAGTATTCTATATGTAGAGGGTAGAAAACTTTTGGCTATCATATTTTTAGTGGCATGCCACAGCTTATATATCTTTTAAAGTTCACAATTGTTTTGGCATGCAAAATTTTTAAATTTTTCCATGGTCCTAACTACTGATTTCTCCTTCTGATTGCTTTCATTGCTTCTATATTTAAAAAGATTTCCTATACTACAATCAGGATAATAGTTACATATATTTTCTTCTAAATTTGTTTATGGTTCTTTTGATACATTTAAATCTGTAATTCTTCTGGGATTTGGGTAGAATAAGGTTAGAATCTTCTTATTTTGTTCCATCAATTATTATTTTTTAGTAACTTTTTACTGTTGCTCTTATTCCAATGTCTTGTTTTACCCATATTTTATTCTTGGCTTGGAGTCCCGTCTCTCCTGGGACCCACTAATGGTTTCAGATAGTAATCTTTTCACAGCTCCTTACAGTGCCATAAATTTGAAGGAAGAGGTTTCTAAGTGCTGAATTTTCTCAGCCAGTTACATCGTTTGCTCTTGCTGTTGTGTATGTGTGACTGTTTTTAGCATCCTTTTTATACATTATTAAGAAACAATTTTTAAAAGAAGATAGAATCGTCATTCTCATACAGCTATACAGTGAGCACGTGGCAAATATTTTTAACTCATTCATTAATGAGGGACCAGTAAGGTATTACAACTGATTCCAGAGAATTCAAAGAGCAGAGACATAAAAAGGGAATAAACAGATTTTTAAATAAATTTCAAATAAATAAAAAAAGGGTCAATGCAAAAATCCATTGTATTCCACTGAGCACAACTACTTTGCATTACTACAGACAATAATTATTTGAATTATTATCGAATTTCTAAAATTTGCAGAATTGTCATAAAGATCATAAATGAGAAAACCTAAATGAGTGAGTAGTCAAGATACCCATTGTTTGACTTTTTGCCCATTTCAAAGTTTCTCACAAGTTTCCCTGGCAGTCTGTCTCCTTCCTTCTTTTTATCATAATAATTTTGGAAAGATTATTCTTGATCATAAAATGCAGCTAGTCTTATTAGGTTTGCCTTACTGTTTATATAGGTGTCGCAAAAGTGTTATTTTACCATATAGATCACCTTAAGTTTGTGTTGTAAATTCTAAGGCTATACAATTTTGAACAAATACTAAATTAAATTCTGTCTGGAAGTATTCGTAAGGAATCTCAAATTGGACCTTTAAGTCCCTCTATTATTTGTCATCCTGCTGCTAGAAAACTAAATCCAAGAAACTCTGTCCACAATATTTCACCTATAAAACCTATAACTTTGGGTAAATTATTCTCTTCTAAAAGTCCCAAAATATCTCAAGATAACTTATACATAGTATACAATATTCTTGACCATTAAAGCCAATAATAAATAGACCAGTTTGTCCGGAAGATCTTTGTAAATACTACCTCCATACGTCAAGTCGAGCTTAATTCCTTAAAAGTAGCTGTTTCTGTGTGATTCAATTAACATTGTTTTCAAACATGACATTACAGGGAAGGCTTTGGTTTTATAATTTGTACAATTACATCCTGGTAAAAAGGATGACAACTTCTTACTGAACTGATGCGGATTACTAAATGGCTATGGAAAGTAAAAAGACTCAATAAGAATTTCTGAGTCCTAGAGGAATAAATGAAAATCACATGTCATTTTCAAATGTTTCATTTCATTTTATAAAGTAGATTCTACTAAATTTCTATGGGTTACAGATTTCTTAAGAAGAAGAAAGGGTGTTCTTATATATCTGAAAAATGAAACATTAAGATAACATCAACAATATCCCAAATGAATAACCATAAGAAAATTCTCTGATTACTGCACTTAGTCTTATTACAATTTTAATTCCTAGTCCGCTGAATCTTGTGCATCATATGCAGCCCTCTGCTTTGGCCTAAAATGGGTCCTGGAAATCCTGACTCAGTCCACTCGTGGTGCAATCTGAAAGCTGTCTAACCAATGTCAGCTCAGCTTTGAAGTGTCAATAATTAAAGTACCTGGTAGTTATCTTCCATGAGGTTCTAAGACAGTTCTTTGTTAAAGACATAAATTCTGGACTATAACCTGGAAGAGAAACTTCAGGGAAGCAGCAGAGTAAAACAGTACTATCAATAAACTGTAGGGACCTAAAATGACTGTTGTGGACTTATTACTAATAATTTTCAAATGTGAGCAGTCTGATGAGAGCTTATAGTAAGAATAATGCAACAGACAAGGAAATTTAGTTCTTTTTGTGGTATGCAAAACAATGATAATAAAGCCACTGCAAAAGACAATTAGACAAACATCTCTAAGGATGGTGATTAAATCTATTTTCAAAGAAGTCTGTGAAAGATATATCAGATTCAAAAAATGAATGAAAATAATTTTACAGAGGAAGAAGTCTTGAGATAGAGATAAGACATAGATAATACTAAAACATAATTGTTAATACAAGAAACCAAGTAAAGAAATTTAGGTAAGTGTATGTAACGCCCAAACATTTGTATTGTATGTTTAAACAGTAACTGAAATTATGACTGATGGCATTATACTATTGTTGTCTAATGTCATTAGGCAGAACACTGCTACAACTCTGATAAATATAGAAAAACCTGATGGAAATATTTCCAACAGTTATAATCAGTACTTTCCCTTAGGTTAAAAACAAGTAAAGTAGAAAGGGCAATGAAAAAAAATTCAGGAACTTCGCATAAAGCATATAAAATTTCTGAAATATTGTTGTTAATAACATTATGCCTATTCAACTTACATAAGTAAGGCTGAGCAGCTCTTCTGATTTGAAAATTCTTCCCAAGGAATTCCACAAACAAAACTAATTATTTTTAGCACCTCTTTGCAAAGGTGAAGGAATAACTCTTTGTGATATTTTTGAAGGGCCATCTGGGAAATCTCAGAGATAGTTTTAAGTGTAAAAGATATCCTGACTGTTTTATTAATTTTTTCTGTACTTGAGATCCGATTATGAATGGCAAAAATCAGAAAAAATGATAGAGGACATTTGGACATTTGATTAAATTAAGATCAGGGTACCAGAGAAATAACAATGAGTTAACAGTTTAAATACATACTTAAAACAATAAAATATTTAAAAATAAACATATACATTAACATGGTTATAAAGAACCTTAGCTCTTTATATGTGAGGAAACTGTTCTTTGCATTCTTTTCCTTAAATAATCAGGTATGTAACAAATTCAATATAAAGCACAGAAAATTATTTTTATTAGACATAATTTTTGCTATCTATCTAGGCAGATTACATAGGAAGCTAAAAAAAAAACAAACAAACAAACAAACAAAAAAAAAAAAACCTTTCACGTAGTAGGCAAATAGTAAGCTAGGAAAGCAAGCCCATCAAGATTGGGCAAATTTTACTAAAATTGTAGCACATCTCATAGCTTCTTTTCAGACTCAGGTATTATGAATTAAGGCAAGTAAAATATATTTCCAAAATTTGCTCTTCATTTTGCTTTTTCATATAACTGCAATTTTCAGGGGATCCATTTTTATATTAATCCTCAAATGTTATTTCTGTTAAAATTTCAATATGCTTGTCATTACTATGATCAAATGAAGCAGTAACTATTTTTAAAGTTCTCAATTTCAACTTTTAATATGGAAAATATTAACAATTATCAACTACATAAATGAAAGATTTTAGGGTCCTCAGTAAGTCCCAAGATTGTACAGAGGTTCTGAGATGGGGCAAATCAGGGGAGGGAAGCCTGAAAACCACTACTCTATATATCCCCACTATTATATACTACTACAAAACAACTACAATAGGTCAAAACTATTTTCTCTTTGAAACACAAAAGAACATAGACAGTGGTGTCAGTCTGTCCCTATTCTCACAGTGTAGTCTTAAGTATTCATATTAAAAGGACTTTTACCAAAGTAACTTCTATTTCAAGAAGAAAACTAGAGGTTGATAATTAAGAATTGTCTGTCTTCCACAAGCATTTTAAAAGATGAGCAAAATTTATATGGCAACTTTCAATAGCCACACACATACCTTTTTAAAGAGACAAAATGAATCATTCATTAAAGGACCCAAAGGCAAACACATTCTGTAGGATATAAGCAAAAGTATATAAACTTAAAATTATGCCTAATAATTAGGCATCAAATTTGCGGTTTCCTATCTTAGTTAGAAGTCAACTACATATCAAGTGAGTATTCATTGTATAATTCAACTTAATATCAGTCTAAGGTTATGTGTCTTAGACCAATATCTACGTCTGAGGGTCTTGGGACCTATATTCAAGCTGATTTGTTAAAAGAGCAACAACAACAACAACAACAAAAACATGATTACTGTTGAAATAAAGTTGTCTGAATAATGATTCAATGTAGTTGAATATAAATTTATACTTTTCATTATCTAAAATATTGTGTAGGCATATTGTTAGTTAGTAGACCTAAGTAAGTTTAAGACAAACAAACCCAAGTAGAACAAAATGTTGTTTATATTAAACCCAACACTGATAAATCAGAGAACATAGCTGCTTATTTTGAACCAAAATTATTACACTAGTCTTGTTTTCCAAAGATTTACTGTGATTATGTGAACTTAAATTTTAAAAACATTTCTGAGTTTCTGTAAAAATAAGTTATTAAGTATAGTGCAATTTAAAATACTATAACTTTTAATTTCCTAATTTTTGGAATTTTATGAATATTTGATTTATATAAGAATGTATTTACATAAGAACTCTATAGGCCAATCAGAACAGAGATTCTTTAATTTAGAAGACATTTTAACCTAATTCATTACCCTCCAGAGACAGGAAAATATTATGCACTCATCCAAAAAGAGAGAAAGGTCTTTCTAAATTATAAGCATCTAGACACACAGACACAAGACTGCTTATAACTTCAGATCTAAGTATTAGCCACATATCAAAAGTAAACACAGAAAAATCACCAGTTCATATATCAAAGCATTGTAGCCTTTCGTGATGGGTGCAAGAGTCATAATTTGAGCTCAAAATAGACAAATAACAACCAATAAAAATAAAATACTTTAAAAAAGGTTATTGTCTGTCACACAAGGAGAATAAATCTCTCTAATCCATCCATTTACAGAAATCACAATGGCTAGCCCACAATGTTCTGAATCACTGCTGTCACCAGCAGGAAATAATATATCAATTGTAAAAGCTGCAAAGACAAAAACAAAACACAAAAATAGCCAAAAAGGAAAATATAGAAAGAAATAGAAGGTCCACAAAGTTAAATTTCTCACTGGGGATTTGCCTTTGGGAGTCTGGGTTTAAGCCCCCAGAGGCACAACCTCCTCCAGCATGTAGATTATTCATCTATCAGAGGAATCCACTGACTATTGGCAGAAGAACCTCCAAAATATTTACAAGACAATTTTTTAAAGGGGTATAAATAACTATCACGCGGCTATAGCATAAATGTTCAAAAGATTTCATTTAATTCATTAATTATAGAAGGAACCAGTAAGATATTATAACCAATTCAAAGGAGAACATATCTGTATAGGGAATAAGGAAAATTGAAATAAAATAACTGCAAAATAGGTCTCTACACAGGGCAATGATTAATTGAATTCCACTGGGCAGAATTATTTTGCATCTTTGTGGGCAAGATATTTTCTATTATTATCAATTTTATACAACTTAAAGAGTTATAAAATAGCACAAAAACAATAAAAAGCAAAACTAACTTAGATGGGGGCACAGTCAGGACACCCACTTTTTTGTTGAACACAAGAAATTAAGTACCATATGGAAAAGGCAATACCAAAGCTTCTCTTTATCTTCAATTCTAAATTTCTAATTATTTATTCTTAGAAGAGAGAGCAAATAATGTAATTCTTTCCTGCATCAAATATGCAAAAGGTCTAGTAACTAAAATTTTCTAATTGTACATATTGTGCAACTCTTTTAGAATCATTTTTTCTCCTCTGAGCATCAGCTTTACCCAAATTTCTTTCTTCTCTCTTATCAATACCACATTAGCAAATACTTATTTCCATAGAGGCTTTCTAGAAGCCTATCAGTATGATAAACTATCCAATTTTTTTTTAAAAAGGTGAAATCCTTTTAAAAGGTTATAATTTGAAGGAAGAAAAAAAAGCAGATCAAATAGTTTTTAAAGTGATAAGAAAGATGCTTTATGTAAAACCCACCATGGACAGGCACTTCCACTGGTCTAAACCAATCCCAAACTTGAGACATTTTATTTGACAAACTTGAAATCAAGATAGGATTCTTTTTGAATTATTACCCTGAAGTCACACATGTTTGTAAAGGCCTTCGCTAAGAATTCTGAAGTTAGTGACTCATGCGGTTCAGTAGAGTCTAGACAAGCATGAGCCTGTGACACTGCTTTGATCCTGGGCATTTTCAATATCACAACCCAGGGCCTCAAAGCTCCTAATTAGAATTATCATCACTCCTGAGAAAAAGACTAGGGGGGAAACATGTATATATCTCCATGGAAACAACCTTGTTAGTTTTGTTTTCTACAATATAAAGAGGAAAAAAAAAAAAAAGTAAGGCAAGTATTTCCATAGACTTGACTAACAATGTAATTTATGTATTTTAGGTGCAGCCAGGTGACAACTCTACTAGAATCCCAATCCCAACAGAACTCTACATACAAGCTGTCATTTTTGACCACATTTCCAGAAGGAAGACTTAAGTACCAACATGTTAATTTGCTAATAATTTGCTAAATTTAAATAAATTCCATAGACAGAGCAAATTAGAATAATAAATGAGCCCTGTAGCTGGAAGGCAAATTAGAACAATAAGGTTAATAAAGAAATTAGGAAGAAAACTGTAATATTGACTGTCTTTTTATTATACAGATAGGCTCTAAGCTGATTGCAACATTTCATGGAAGAGAATTTTGGTGCTACTTCAAAGATACGAAAATTGGTGATATATTATGTAGCTCAGAATTAAAAAAAAAAAAAAAATTTCCAGATTCCCCTATTGCTAAATCGAATGGATCAAGCTTTTGCCATATGGCAGTGCTAGCTGCTAAAATCATTGAATATTGACCGTTAAGGGACCTCAAATTGGCATACAAGGTTTTAAATAGTACTAAACAAGTAAGTAAAATCTGTGATATCCCATGAAATGATGTATAAAATGAATGAAAGTGTTTAATATGCATATATGCTTGGATAACATGAATCCTAAAACAGCGAAGCTGAGGAAATGAAATCTAAAGGAAATTAGAAGATTTTAGAAAACTCAAGACTCGATGATAGAAATAAGCACTTTTTCCTAATGTGCCCTGCAGGTGGCTTTTGTGAAGAAAAGATATTAATATTTGAAGGCCACTTTTTATTAAAAATTAATATTTGGTTCTTCCTCTTTATTTCCCATTCAATTTAATTCCCTTTTTTAGTGTTTCAAAATATCTTTTTATTTTTTATTTTATATTTTAATTATTTTTAATGTATTTTCTTTTTAAAATTATTATACTTCAAGTTCTAGGGTACATGTGCAAAACGTACAGTTTTGTTTCATAGGTATAGGTGCCGTGGTGGTTTGCTGCACCCAACAACCCATCATCTACATTAGGTATTTCTTCTAATGCTATTCCTCCCCTAGACCCCCACCTCCCAACAGGCCCCAGTGTTTGATGCTCCCCTCCCTGCATCGATGTGTTCTCATTGTTCAACTCCCACTTATGAGTGGTAACATGCGGTATAGTTTGAATTCAGGTATCGTGATGCCTCTAGCTTTGTTCTTTTTGCTTAGGATTGTCGTGGCTATGCAGGCCTTTTTTTGGTTCCATATGAAATTTAAAGTAGTTTTTTCCAATTCTGTGAAGAAAGTCAATAGGAGCTTGATGGGGATAGCATTGACTCTATAAATTACTTTGGGCAGTATGGCCATTTTCACGATATTGATTCCTCCTATCCATGAACATGGAATGTTCTTTCATTTATTTGTGTCCTCTCTTATTTCCTTGAGCAGTGGTTTGTAGTTGCCCTTGAAGAGGTCCTTCACATCCCTTGTAAGTTGTATTCCTAGGTATTTTATTCTCTTTGTAGCAATTGTGAATGGGAGTTCACTCATGATTTGGCTGTCTGTTTGTCTGTTATTGGTGTATAGCAATGCTTGTGATTTTTTCACATTGATTTTGTATCCTGAGACTTTGCTGAAGTTGCTTATCAGCTTAAGAGATTTGAGACTGAGACAATGAGATTTTCTAAATATACAATCATGTCATCTGCAAACAGAGACAATTTCCTCTCTTTCTGTTTGAATACCCTTTATTTCTTTCTCTTGCCTGATTGCCCTGGCCAGAACTTCCAATATTTTGTTGAATAGGAGTGGTGAGAGGGGGCATCCTTGTCTTGTGCCTGTTTTCAAAAGGAGTGCTTCCAGCTTTTGCCCATTCAGTATGATATTGGTGGTGGATTTGTCATAAGTAGCTCTTATTATTTTGAGATACGTTTAAACAACCTTGAACTGAGGCAATTAGGTGGGGACAAGCGGTGAAAATCTGCTCAGGTGTGGGGTTGGTAGACCCCAAGGCAGGAAGTCACAGTTCAAATGCAAGGGTATACTCATGGGGAAGGCAATGGCCTGGCACGATATGTCAGATGCCAAGCAGGGTGAGTGGAGTGGTGTTACATTGGAATTGGGTATATCAGGGTGATCTCATAATTTTCAGTATATACAATATATAGAACAGATATGGAATATATATATGTGCATGTATAGTCCCTCACGCTGTTAACTGAAAGAGCCCAGGAGCAGCCACCCACCAATATCAGTGAGCATACCTCGTGCCAGGACCTTAGATTCCTAACACCATTTTCCACCAAAACAAGCAGGAATGGGGATCCTTGGGAAAACAACTAATTTGGGGGGTGAAGCAGGGAAGATACAAGAGTCTGGAATACCTTTTTGTGCCAGAAAGTAAAAAAGTTCTCCAAAAACAAATGGGATTTATCAAAAGGATCACAGAACTCAATGTGAAGGTTACCCACTGGCCAAATACAGGACCACTGGGGCATCAAAATGATGATAATTAAGAGATAAAGTAGGAAACAGTGAGTCCATACTGATCTACAGACAGGAATAAATTGAAAGTTAAATAAGAAAAAGGGTATTTACATAGTATCCACAAAATATTTATTAATTACAGAGAAAACAATGGAGATAGGTGGAAGACACCAGTTTCAGCAAATGATCAAAGAGAATATCATCAGTAATGAAGCAAAATGAATTTGTGCCCTAGCAAATAAGATTCATGTCTGAATCAATTTGTCAAATATGACATTTTAAATTGGAAGAGCAAGACTTATCTGATGCAACAGGTGACCATAGCATCCCCTTTGTAATAGAACTTCCAAAGTTGCATAACCTGAATCTAATCAAAAGAAAACTCAGGCAAACCCAAATCCAAGGATGTTATTCAAAATAACTGGCCTGTAATCTTTAAAAGTGTCAAGATCATGACAGTGAAGGTTAAAAGGAGGAACTGTCCCAGACTGCAGAAGGATAGAAAGACATGACAACCAAATACAATACATGATTCTGAAGTAGATCCTTATTCTATAAAGGTAATTTGGGGGCAACTGGTGAAAATTTAATTTTTCCAACTGGTGAAAATTTGAAGTTCTGAAGATTAAATGGTAATAATATAAGAATATTTATTTTCCAATTTTGATGATTGTATTGTGGTTAGATTTATTTCCTGATTTTGATTATTATATTGTGGTTATGTAGTAGAATGTTCTTAAATGTAGGAAATTACACTGAAGGATTTGAGAGTCCAAAGGGGATCATGTCAGTAGATTATTTGTAAATAATTCATGGGAAAAGGTCTTGATGGTGTACTTACAACTTTTTTGTTAGTCCAAGATGTTTGGTGATAAAATACATGTTTGACTTATTAAATTTATAAATGAAAAACCCTAGTTTCATATACTTTATAATGTATAAATTTTATTATTCTATCTATAGGTTTGACCAAATTTTAACAGTCACTTCTATGGGTCCTTCTATGGTTTAACTAAATTCCTTTGAACATTTTAAATTTGAATTATAAACTTTATTATATTTAATTTTCTAAGAATTTTAAATTTTTACCTAAAAATAAGCCTTCCCATGCATTTAAATGACTATTTTAAATCTAATAAAATAAATATAATGACTCTTATGTTTGCCTAATGTATTCCAGTATGGCTTATAAATACATAAAATGTAAACTTAAAATCATGTCTTAATCAATTATTCAATTATCACACTTTAAATGGGAATAGCAAGGCTTATGTGT
Source organism: Chlorocebus sabaeus (assembly GCF_047675955.1). Lineage (NCBI taxonomy): Eukaryota > Metazoa > Chordata > Mammalia > Primates > Cercopithecidae > Chlorocebus > Chlorocebus sabaeus. The sequence continues at coordinate 32,344,782 of NC_132910.1, forward strand.
TAGATATTCTATATTCTAATATGCCAGCTTCTCTAAAATGTAACTACTTATTTTTAAATGAGGTTTTTAAAATTTTTCAAATATCAAACATATTTACAATTTATTCCTATATTTAAAGCTAAGTTTTAAAGCACTAAAAAGTCAATTATATTATCACAAATAATTTTCATGTTAGCCTCTGAATTGAATTTACTGATAGCAAATACTAATTGGAGATTTAAGTTGGATTATGAAATGTATTAGTTTGCAAGGTCTGCTCTAACAAACTTCCACAGACTGGGTGGCTTAAACACAGAAATGTCTTTTCTCACAGTTCTGGAGTTTGGGGGTCTAAAATCAAGTGTCAGTAGGTCTGGTTTCTTCTAAGGCCTGTCTTCTTCGCTCACTGATGGCAGCCTTCTCTGGCTGATCCAATAGGGGAGTGTAGCATCCAGATGTCCTCACATGCTCTTTTCTCTCTGAGCACATCCCCAGTATCTTTCTGTGTACCCAAATTTGCTCTTCTTTTAAGGACACCAGCCAGATTGGATTAGGGTCCACCGTTATAACTTCATTTTAACTTAATTACCTATTTAGAAGCTGTATCTCTAACAGATGAATATATAGTTTTCAACATATGAACTTTGGACAGACAATTCAGACCTTAGCATGACAGGTGGACTACGAACATCCAGGACACTTCCCCCTGATTAGACTCTCATGGCTAATGCTAAGCCAAGTCTAAACCTCTGAGGATTCCAACATCATGCTTTTCAAATTAAGGCTGTCTTGTTGTCTAAGTGCCCTGGATTCAAATTTCTTATTATCTAATACTCTTGTCTGATTTGAGTTTTTATCACCCACTGAGGTTGACTGATAGTCAATGAGTCTATGCATGATGTCATTCTATTTCTAAATTGTTTTCATATTCTCTCTATTGCCCACGCCAACACTCCTATAAAAGACTTCAATGGCACCTGATTGTACAGAGCATATCTCTCAAGTTTTACCTTGTCCTGTTGTTACAGTTCTAACGTCACACTAATGCAACTATTGGTACTTGGAAAGTCCTTTTGTGGAAACGTATTGAGGAGATTTCCACCCAGTAAAGAAAAGAGAGCAATTAGGCAACCGTTATGAATGAGTTCAGGTCCACTAAGAAAGTAATGTTAACCTGAAGCTTATGGTTGAATGCAGAACCAAGGAAAGGGGACATGTGAAATGAACGTGATAATCTGCAAAAAGGACAGTGGGCCAAAGAGACAGGAACTAAGAATCAGCTAACCAACTGAAGGGAAATGAAACAAGAATGGAACAATGCAATAAAGAATAAAGCACATTAAGAACCAAACTATTTGTTAAGCTGAGTTGGAAATTGACCACAATACCTTGTCTCTCCATACTTTGGCTCCTAAAGGTCCCTTCATATTCAAAACATCTATGATTCCTCCTTGCTGTTTCTTTAATATATCTATAGACTCCCCCAGCTGAAGAGACTAGCCTAGTAAGTTAGGTGTGAAAGGGCTATGTTTGTTTTTCAGGAATAATAATAATCAAAGACTTGAACACTCAGAACTCCATATCTATCTCAGTACTGAGTTCTTTTCTATGCATAATTTCCTTTTTCTGGAAAACAGCCTCTGTGTTTCTCTAGACCTTCTGTTGTCATAGAAAATATTTTCTGAACAATTCTAGAGTCTCATACTCTTTCCCTCTCCCTCTCCCTCTCCCTCTGCCTATTTCCCTGCCACTGTCCCTCCCTCTTCTCTCCTTCTCCCAACCCCAACCACTTTTTCCAAAGTCCAGAATCCCAGAGAAGGGACATTTGACTCAGCTTTGCATTATTTGAGATTTTGTTTGTTTGCTTGCAAGCCACAAAAAAAAAAAAAAAAAAAAAAAAAAAAATCGCCACACATTGAAACAGAGATAAGGTACAGGAATCCAGAATTAAAAACCAAGACTTGAGAAAGAAAGAATACAGAGGAATTGAGGAAGCCTCTCTGTCAAGCACTGCCAGTAATAATGCTGAGCTCCAACTACTCCCCAGTCCCTGTATGTAAATCCCACATTTTGAATTTCCAAGAGAGGAAACCTGATTGGCCACACTAGTGTCAGGTTTTCCTTCTTGGATAAATCAGCAATGGTCAGGGTCAGATGATTAGACATAATACCTAGACGTTCATCCCTGTGAACAGTCAAGGGCTGTTTCCAGAGAGAGGGAAATTTTCATGAGTTGAAAAGACATAGCAAGAAATATCTACTATAAAATCACTTGAAACTTGTACTTTGAAACAAACTTTGCTAAAATTTAGTAAGTGTAATGTTGACTCAATTTAATGTTAAAATTTTTACTGGTAAGGATACTTCTTTCCTAAGTTATTTTGGATTATTTTAGATATTTCACCAGGAATGAGTGTCAATGTTTTCTTTCAAATGTAATTTTGTTAATCAGTTAAAACTATTTTTTTATAAATAAAATTAAGTTATATGATATGCTTCATATATAAATTTTAAGATGTATTTCAGTTAAAGTGCATCTTGAATGATTTATTCAATAAATTTCTCAAATTGTTATGCTTGTATATTATTTGGAAGTTTTGCAACTCTACTTATGGGAACACTTTCTACATGTATACTTTTTTTCTTTCCCTCCTGGCCAGTAACACTTGATTTATGGACACTGAATACTGAATTTCATGTAATTTTAAAAATTTACACTTTTTTTTTTTAATCAGTTTTAGGTTTCCAGATTAATTGAGCACAAAGTACAGATAGTTTCCATATGCCTTTTCTCCATTACATATTCACACAGATTCCCCTAATGTTAGCAACTTGCATGAGTGTGGTATACTTGTTACAACTGATGAACCAGTATTGAAAAATGTTAACTAAAGTCTGTAGTTTACATTAGGGATCACTCTTTGGGTTGTTCAGTCTATAGGTTTTATCATTTTATTCTTTTTTATCTTTTTTTTCAGAGACAGGATTTACTCTGTTGCCCAGGTTGGAGTCCAGTGGCACAATCAGAGCTCACTGTAACCTTGAACTCCTGGGCTCAAGCAATCCTCCTGCCTCATTCTCCCAAGTAGCTACTACTACAGACATGTGCCAGCACACCTGGCCCAGTTCTGTCGATTTTAACAAATACACGCTGTTTTGTATCCACTATTACAGTATCACATAAAACAGTTTCACTGCCCTAAAAATCACTTTTGCTCCACCTACTCATTCTTCCCTCCTTACCTTCTTAAACCTCTAGGAACCTCTAATGTTTTTACCGCCTTTATAGTTTTTCCTTTTCTAGAATGTCGTACAGATGGAATCATATATGGCATCTTTCACTTAGCAATATGCATTTAAGTTTCCTCTGTAATTTTTCATGGCTTGATAGCTCATTTCTTTTTTTAATCACTGAATCATAATCCCATGTATGGATGTATGACAGTCTGTTTATTCATTCACCAATGGAAGGAAATCTTGGTTGTTTCCAGGTTTTGACAATTATCAATAAAATTGCTATAAACATTTGTGTCCAGAGTTTTTATGGACATAAATTTTCAGTTTATTTGGGTAAATATCTAGGAGCATAATTGCTGGATCATATGGGTTAGCTTTGTAAGAAACTGACAAATTGTCTCACAAAGTAACTATACTATTTTTCACTCCCACCATTAATGAATGAGAGTTCCTGTTGCCCCACATTCTAATCAGCACTTAGTATTGTCAATGTTTTTCAATTTTAGCCATTCTCATAGTTGTGTAGTAGTATCTTGTTGTTGTTTTAATTTGCAACTTCCTGAAAACATATGGGTTGAGCATGTTTTCATATACTTATTTGCCATCTCTATGTCTCCCTTGGTGAGGTATCTGTTCATGTCTTTGCCCACTTTTTAATTGGGTTGTTTGTTATTGTTAAGTTTTAAGAGTCTGTGCATACTTTGGATATGAGTCCTTCATCAAATGTGTTTTACAAATGTTTTTTCCCAGTTTGTACCTTGTCACTTCATATATAGTTTTTTAATGCTATAGTTAACAGATTTATTTAAAGATCAATATTAAATTGGCTTTTTCCATGTTATAGAAAAGTATTTATGCAGAATTTGCATTATCTGTTTTTTTTAAGTTTGACATATGTAAAGCCATATGGATTCAAAACTTTTCAGAAAAAAATATTTTTATTGGTAGAAATTTATATTTTCTATTTCTTGAGCCAATTTTGAATATTAATTTTTCTCAAAAATAACCTACTTATTTGAAATTTTCTAATATATTTTTATAGAATTGTAAAAAAAAAATTTTATAATATAGTCCCTCTGTACTTTTTGTGATATCAAATTTCTAGTCCCTATTTTGAAAATATGTATTTTATCTCTAAGAAATACCATTCTGGATATAGGCCTTGGGAAAGATTTCATGATGAAGGTGCCAAAAGCGAGTGCAATAAAAACAAAAATTGCAAATAAGATTATCAACAGAGAAAAACAGATAACCTACAGAATGGAAGAAAATATTTGCAACCTGTGCATCCAACAAAGGTCTAATATCCAGACTCTATAAGGAATTTATATTAATAAGTAAAAAAAAAAAAAAGAAAGAAAGAAAAATTAAAAAGTAGGCAAGGAACATGAACAGAAACTTTTAAAAAGAAAACATACATGCAGCCAACATCATATGAAAAAAAAAATGCTCAGCATCCCTAGCCATTAGAGAAATGCAAATCAAACTATAATGAGATACCATCCCACACCAGTCAGAGTGGCTATCATTACAAGGTCAAAAAATAACAGATGCTGGTGAGGTTGCAGAGAAAAGAGGACATTTATACATGGCCAGTGGGATTGTAAATTAGTTCAGCCATTGTGGAAATCAGTGTAGTAATTTCTCAAAGAACTTAAAACAGAAGTACCATTCAACCAAGCAATCTCATTATTGGGTATATACCTGAATGAATACAAATCTTTCAACTTTAAAGACACATGCATGTGTATGTTTATTTCAGCACTATTCACAATAGCAGACATGGAATCAACCTTAATTCCCCCTCAACCACAGATAAGATAAAGAAAATGTGGTACATATACACCATGGAATACTATGCAGCCATAAAAAAAAAAATGAGATCATGTCCCTTGCAGGAACATGGATGGAACTGCAGGCCATTACTCTAAGCAAATTAATGCAGGAAAACAGAAAACCAAATACTTTATGTTCTCACTTACAAGTAGGAACTAAACAATGAGTGCACATGAACACACGGGTACTTGAGGATGGAAGGTAGAAAGAGGGAGAGAATAAAAAAACTGCTTATTGGGTACTATTCTTATAACCTAAGCAACGAAATAATCTGTACACCAAACCCCTATGACGCACAATTTACCTATATAAAAAACCTGCACATGTACCCCAAACCTAAAACAAAATCTTAATAAGTAAATAAAATAACATTTGTATTGTATCCTTTGTTATAATTTGTTTATGTAAGATTTGATTTTAAAGAACTTGGTAAGTTTAAATCAATTTAAACTTTATTTTAATTGATACTGATTCTGTTTTTCTATTCTTTTCATTACTTCCTTCATACTTTTCTTAGGTATATTTTTATTGTTTTTCCCAACTTCTTAAATTATTATTAGCGATTTATTTATATCTCTCTGTTGAAAAATAATAAGACCATTTAACACAAAATATTTCTTTTTGAGTAAAGCTTTGGCCAAAATCCACAAATTTTGATAATTAATGTTCTCATTTTTCTCATTTTATAAATACTTCATACCTGTAGATTTGTATCCGAGATTTTTGTTGGATTTTTTTTTTAATTTCAAAGTAATTCCCAATACTTTTATCTAAGCTTGTGAACATGATTTCTAGTTTTATTGTATGTGTGGTAAAAGAATCTAGCCTTTACACTTTGTACTTTTAAGATTTTATTGATATTTACTTTGTACCTTAATTTTAGTTTTGGTTTTCAAATTAATCTTCCACAGATGGTTGAAAAAACGTGCATATTTTCTGTTTTAATATGTACCTAAACTTCATTAACATATCATCTCAATAACTAGGTCTCTTATGTATATATGTGTATATATGTACATATGTACATATGTATTTACTTTGGCTCATCAAAATTTACTAGAGACACGGCCAAGTTTTCTATCAAAAAAAAGTATTGATTACTCTTTTCAAATCCAACAATCTTTGCTTGATTTTGAGGCCCTTTCTTTTTCTAATCTTCATGGGCATTGTCAGCGTGAGTTGTAACATTACTTTAAAAAAAAAAAAACCTTAAATTTTCCATTTGTCACTTCAATCCTGTTTTTTTCTGAACCTTTAAATACCACAATTGCCTTATCTCTGTGTTTATTCATCTGATAAATGAGGCCCGTCTTATTCATATAATTTGGAGGGGTTGTTTTTATTTTTACTACATCTCTTCTTTCAATAATATTTATTGAATTTAAAATCAGTTTTGTAGTGATATTTACAGTAGTTTTGCTTGATTCCCTGTTCTTAAATTCTAATTTTATCAAGTGATTTCTTCTCTTCTTAATTCCAAAACAACATTTACATTTTCATGGCAAATGATTCAAATAGAATTGCAGAATATAAAAATGAAAGTAAAGTCTTCTCCCTCACAGTCCAGGAGTAGAGTGAAGCACGTGAGGTGCTTAGGGCACAAAATTTAAAGAGACAATCTCAGAGCGTTTCCTCAAATTTGTACCTTGGTGCCCTGCTCACCTCATCCTAGGTCTGCCCCTGATTCCTCATGCACGTTCCACTCCAGGTAAGACACCACTCCTAACAGTTTCTTGTCTCTCTTTCCAAAACACTGTGAATGCACTTGTAAGTATGTGAGTAGTTATTTTATGTTCTTGTTTTAAATACCTGAGATTATCGCTAACTGCTGTTTCTCATTGCTGCACGCTCAGAATGAGGATTATGTGCTCACCTTAGCAAATGTTTATTTAGTCTTGACTCAGTGAACATGGACATATTTCACTCTTCCTAAGAACTGCATGCCATTTCAATGTATGAAACTACCATAACGTTTTAAGGCAGTCAGGTATTGATGATGTTTAAGCATTTGTGTCACAAGCTATACTTTTGTTAACATTCTTTTCTCAAGTAGTTTTCCACAATGAACTGAGTATATGTGTGAGAGAAATTAGTAAAGAGGAAACTACTGGGTCAAAAGGCAAGTGTGTTTAAATGTTGACAAATATCAAACTGCTGTCCCAAAAGTTCCATCAATTCATAATTCTACAGTGTATATATATATTTTTTTGGCTCACTGCAACCTCCACCTCCTGGGTTCAAGTAATTCTTCTGCCTCAGCCTCCCTAGTAGCTGGCATTACAGGAACCTGCCACCATGCCTGGCTAATTTTTGTATTTTATAGAGACAGTACATTTAGGTATACCTTTCCCCTCACTAATAATGGGTCCCCGTGATCTTTTCATTGTTTGCTTCTCTACTAGATATAAGTATTTGTATTCCATTGTAGTTTTCGGTTGTATTTCTTTAATTATGAGTTTGAGCATATTTTCATGTTTATTGATCATCTTTATACTTTTTTGCATTTTTATCTTTGTCTTATTTTGTGTTCTTCATTTTTTAATTCACTTGGAAAAGTTTGAGATTTATGAAAATATTTTTTTCTGAAACATAAAATCCAAATATCTTTCTTGGTTGATTTATTGGTTTCTAATATTCTATGGTAACTTCTATTGTGCAAAATAATTTATTTGTAAGTAGTTAAGTTCAATTATAGTTTTATTTATAGCTTTTGTATTTCATGGTAGAAAGACTTCCCCACTCAAAAATGATAACTTTTAAAGTTTTTTCTGATAATTTTGTTGTCATATTTAGATGTATATTTTTGTTTACTTATGATTTATTTTTGATGAAAGATGCAGAAATTTAATATTTTTTCTCAAATAACTATTAATTCATTCCAATATTATTTTTCAAAAGAATCCATTTTTACTCCATTTTTCGAAATCCCATATTTGTCTTAGTAAATCCTCTCCCTCTTTTTTTCAGTTTATTTCTAATGTCCCTAGATTGTGTCTTGCTGGGTCATCACCAAATGTTTTAATTTCTTTTTTCTTTCAATGTATTTTAATATCTTTTAGAGCAAGTTCATGTCCATTAATTTTTTCATAGTTCACACAATAATTTTTTGTATTATCTTTAATATCATTTTTTAAATTCCAAAAGAGTATATAAGGATAACATAGACAACCAAGGTAAGCATTTAAAATAATACCTTCGACATAGTAAATATTCAATAAATTTTAGCTTCTGAAATAAAACAGTTTTCAAATGAAGTAAAATGTATCTAGACATCATGTATTGCACCTGCTACCAGAGAAGATGGTGAAATTTCTATTCTCGTCTGCTCTCAGATGTTGCTTAAATTCTCTACTCATATCTATTTCATAACTACAGAAAAATGCATGCAACTGTCCTTAGAAATCATTTATATAGTGCAGCTCTCTTGGGCTGAGGTAGGAACTCTCTTCTATGCTCATCATACCAAATACCAATGGATATAATGAAAATTTTTATTTCTACCATGCACTTTTGTCAGGATCTCTCTGACCAAGGGTTTAGTACCTCCCAGCACATGCATAGCACTTCAAGGACCCCTTCCTCTTCCTGTCTAGTTAATTTAAGAGGAATGGTAGAATAGTGGTACCCATGTTAGAGAGCAGTACATTTTAAATTGTATTCTTCAGAGCTCCAAGGTCATGTTTAAGAGCCTCAAGGGACTCCTCAAAGGGTGATGGGATGCAGAGCTTTGAACTTCAAAACTCCTGAGCGATTTCAGCCAGAACAGCTCTCCTTTATGTTTCAAGAAATGCTTCATTTGGACAAATGATAACATTATTCTAAAAATAAAAGTGAGGGGAAGAGAGGACAAGGAAGTAGAGAAATTCCTGTCCAGCTCTCTTGTTAGTATAAATCAGCGTTTCCCAAATGAGCACTATTGGCATTTTGGGCTGGTAATTCTTTGTTGTAAGCTCGGGGAGGGAGGACGTCTTGTACATTGCAGGATGTTCAGCGACATCTCTGGCCTCTAGCTAGTAGCAACCACATCACAACTGTGACAGTGTGACAGCCAAAAATGTCTGCAAACTATTTTGGGGTATCCACTGTTATACTCACTGCCGAAAGGGTATATTAGTGGATGTATGAAGCACCTCATTTCTTTCTTCAGTTCGGCAAGTTTGCTCTTGATAACAAAACAAATCACAATTCTCAATCCACTTAATTAGTCCTTAATTAGTAGAGGTTTCCTCCCCAGTCTGATCTAGTTCTTTAGTGTTTGTAGGGTTAAGAAAAGCTGTATCAAGGCACCCTATTGTGATAGCATTTATTAACAGCCTCCTTAAAGATTTTAAGTCATAAGTTATATAAATAGTAATAAGGAATTTAGTTTTTAATTAATGATAACCAGCAAATGAACATAAAATTATTGAGCAATTTCTCTTTGGTGGATTTCAGCCTCCAGCAGCCTATCAAAACTTGCATAAATGGACACCTGATGCTACTCTTGAATTAGCCTTTGCTTTACTTTCACTTATTCCTACATGGTCAACTTTCTGTTCACTGACAATATGATCTTCTACTTACAAAACTCGCAAGATTCCTGCAAAAACCTCTTAGATTTGATTGTGAAGTTTCAGGATACAAAATCAACATACAAAAATCAGTAACATTTCTATACACCAATAGCGATCAAGTGGGGAAGCAAATCAGGAAGGCAATCGCAATCCCATTTGCAATAGTTGCCAGAGAAAAATACCTAGGAATATATTTAGCCAAGGAGGTGATTTCTCTAGCATTTCATTTGCTCTATTAATTTTTTTTTTTTTTTTTTTTTTTTTTTTTTTTTTTTTTTGAGATGGAGTCTCACTCTGTCACCCAGGCTGGAGTGCAGTGGCACAATCTCAGTTCACTGCAACCTCCACCTCTCCGGTTTAAGCGATTCTTCTGCCTCAGCCTCCCAAGTAGCTGGGACTACTGGCATGCACCAGCACGCCCGGCTAATTTTTGTATTTTCAATGGAAACAGGGATCCACCATATTGGTCTCGAACTCCTGACCTCATGGTCCGTCCACCTCAGCCTCCCAAAGTGCTGGGATTACAGGCGTGAGCCACCGCCCCCAGCCTGCTCTATTCTTACACTTTGGAAAATAGATCAAGGCATACTACCAGCTTTTACATTTTTCTTTGGCTCTTCCAGTTTTTATCACTGTTGATTCTTATTTTAATAGTATTTGTTTTTAAGGAAGAGAATTTTGTTTAATTTAAAATGGCTCATAACCAAAAAGAGATCAATATAAGGAATACAGGCAAGCTCTGAATTCCGGCAAGGAAAAGACAAGAAAACAGATTTTCTTCTACAGCCTGCAGAAAGGAATACAGCCCTGCTGACACCTTGATTTTAGTCAAGTGAGACCTGCATCAGACTTCTGACCTACTGACCTATAAGCTAATTAACTTGTGTTATTTTAAGTTTGCGGGTAATTTGTTACAGTAGCAATAGAAAATTAAGACTCATGTGCTGCTAGGTTAATCAATTTAAGAACATATCTAATCAACCCTACTCCAACTCAAAATTCTTCACAGCAATGCTTGCCTACCAAATATAGTTCAAATGACTCAAGTTTACATACAAAGGATTTTACAGTTTTATTGCAGACATCTTCCACTATTTTCCTTCACTACTACACACCTAAGAAATGTCTTTAAGTCATTCTCCAGATTGGTCCTTAACTTTTTCACCACTCTGTGTTTTCATGCCTTTTGTCTGAAATGTGCTTCTCTTCATCTTCATTTGCTGAAATTCTAGTTGTCCTTCAAGTTCAAAATTCATTACCACCTCCTCCACGTGGTCCTCTCTAATTTCTCTAGTTGGTTATCAGTCACTTGTCTCTTATGTGCTTTCTTGACCGTTGTTTATATCTCTTAATTTGGTTTTATCTCATTCTACCTTCTTTGCAGAAATATTGCTTTGTCCTCATTAAATAAATAAGTTTTACAAGAACAAGAATCTTGACTTTCATCTTTGAATTCCTAAAGCACTGACTTCAGGTCGTGGCACTGAGTAAATACTCAAGAAAATTCTAAATTTTATTTATGATATTTCCTGTTGACCAGTTTAAAGAAGACCTGGTATTTCTGATCTGCTTTAAATAAAACACTTTTGATTTTTAGTTATTAGTTTTTTATTGAATTACCTTAATGGTACTGAATATTATATGATGGTCCTAGAAGGTAGTCATAATAAACTCATCTGATACAACAATACCATCTGGGTCACTCTATAGCATACAATGCAATAAACACTATAGGCAGTCAATTAGACCATGAACATTCTTGTAGTCTGAACATTTCCCTAAGTTGATATGGTGGTTTAATGGTATGCCAGTGTTTGTTTCTTTATTCTCTGATTTAGTTATTTTTTCATATTTTGAAAATAACAATTCTGTTTTCTCTCAACAATGTCATCTCAGAGCTCTAGGCAGAGGACAGAGTGAAACAAATGCGCCAAACATATGGATGACAAGAGAATGATTTTTCCAGAAATGATAACCACATGAAAGTTCTCAGAATGTCCTCTTGGGTTTGGGACATTTTAGGCAAATAAAATGTGAACTAAATGAGCTAAAGTGGGAGTCATTTACAAAGAAAAGAGATAAGGAAACTGGCTGAATAGTTTTAGAAAAGACAATCTCCTTCATGACTTGCAAAATACCTTCATTATTCCAACAGAATACTGACACCACTTCTAAAATGGCACTGTTGAAAAATAGCACTTTTTTGAAAAACAAAATCACTGCTACTGGGACTAACAAAATCTGGGGACATAAAAGGAGCAATAATTAAGTTTTATTTAGGAGATCATTTATTGAATGTCTAGTTGGTTGGGCACTAGACTAAAAATTGGGGATGTCAAAATAAAATAAGAAACTTAAGCACTAAGACAATTCATAGTTGGTTAATTCACAAAGGGTTTACATAGATTTCAATGATTCATTTTCAATTATTTAACTTTTGGTAAATTCACCTGTCCCTGGGAACATCTAAGAATTTCTGAGAAGTGAGAATATGGTGGTAGGAATAGATAATTGTTATTTTAATTAAGTAGGGAAAATAATAAGACAGAATTTTCACAAGATTATTTGAGAACCTAAAGAAGCAGCATTCAGAAAAATTTTTGGATGTGGTATTCCCTGAGGTGGGTCCTGAAGAAGGAGAATGAAATAGCTACGCAAAGATGGGACAGGTATAATAAAAGAAGAATCATGGAGAGAACAGGACATGGCTAAGGATCTCTAAGTAGATTAGACCTGCTGGAGCAAGATGTCTTTGGTAGGATGTGAATGGTGAGACATCAAGAAGGAGAGGGGCACAAAGACTAGATCATGAAAGGCCTTGTGCACCCTCCCCATGCATTTGTATTTTGTTTTGACAAACCAAGAAAACAAAAATTGTTGAAGTATCAATAGGATTTAGATCAGACAAAATGGAAGAAAGAGCATTTTTGTTTTAGATTAGATTAAATGAGGGCATAGTGAACAAGAGAGGCTTGGTGAGTTTTTGAGCAGTTCAGTAATATGATTAGATTGCTCAGTGTAATGAATAAATTGGACTGAAGAGATGAAAGACTGGGAGGGTCACTTAGGAGGCAAAGCAATAATTCATGCAAAAAAATTGCAAAGCAGTGAGAGAGGTCTAAAAAATAGGAAACAAATGTGAGGAATATTTCGGAAGTACAATTAATGTGATTTAGAGACCTATTCATTATGCGGAAAGAAGAGATAGCAAATGACATGGTGATCTTTAGCCTGGGAAACCAGGGAAGTGATGATGGCATTAAACAATATTGAACCTATTGACAGTGGAACAACAGTTAATTGTGGAGGAAGTAGGGGGAAAGCGTGGTTTTTATTATGTTGACTTATACCTATTAGCCCAGCATCTAGCAGCTTCATGGAATCCATTGAATTTATCCAAGACCTAAAAACGTATAACTTAGTATGATTTTGCACTAAAAATGTTTTCTCCGTTTGTCCAAACATGCAATTAACACATAACAAGGTTCATGAAAGTAGCTTTTGTATCCCCTTTGAGAGTAGCTTCTATATATTTTTAGTGAACAAAAGGAAAAGACAGTAATATTTGTTAAATACCTACTATATTCAGTTATTCTTTTGAGTATGTTTGCATATTCCATCCTCTAATACTCATAAAATTAGAAAAAAAAATGATACCCAGGAAAGTATCATTTGACTCAATTCATTTGACTCAAGTATCAATTGACTCAGGTAACTTAGAGGCTGAGTCAATTCTGACTGCATCCATAACCTAAATCTTAATTTTGTAAATTACTGCTTCTGAGTGGTCAAGGCCACAGACTGGCAAATGTTCTTTTTTTTTTCAGCACAAAGGTAGACCATATACAGAATAATATTTTGTGTTTTGAGGGCACCCAGTTTTGTACATCTTTGGTAAAGTGGTAATCCATTTGGTCTTTTGGTGTGTGATAGGTGGACCTGAAATACATCGTTTGGACACTGGATGGCAATATTCTAAATGGGCTACGGTCTACTTCCCTATCTCAGGGGGAATCTTACATAGGGTTTACAAAACAAAGCTTCATTCCTGAAATTCCATTTGGTAGCTGGCTTTCTAAGCCTTTTTGGTGTTTGTGCCAATAGAAAAGGCAGTTTGGCTGAACCTGCCAGTCAACCTAGCCAAACACTTGCAAGAGGTCAATCATATTATCTTTAATGATAGAGACAGTACACATAGTAAATTAACTCCAGAAGATCAAGGGTTAGGTTAAGTTTTCTTATAGTGAGATTGAAAATCTGAACACATTCAAGTAATTTCTGTTCCCTTAGAAAGTGTGAATAGCAATATTTCTGCCACAGCTATATCTGATTAACATATTCTGAACTGAATTTGGTCTGGGTGTAAATATGTTTTACTGTCCCCCAAATTGGGGAACTTGTGGAATCTTCATTGCAGAGATCTCTTTGGGGTAAGCTAACACCAGGTTAAGCATTTGAGAGGAAATAGATGAGCTTAACAGAGTCAGCTGGCTGGAATTTGGTATTAGGACAGAAAGGGAAGATGATGTGTGGAAATAATGAAGAAGGACATTATTATATGATTTATCTCTACATATGAAAAAAATTCAACTTTTTTATCCAAAAGAATGAATATATAGTTGTATTGGGCTGGTTTTTGTTTCATTGTTCCTTTATTTTGTTTTGAGATATTCAAGGATGTGACTTGAAGCCAGACTTACATAATTCCAGAAAGCAATATGGCAGGTCCCTCAGAGGTTACATGGGCTAAACTCTAGGAAAAGTGCCTCACTTTCTCAAACTTTTTGGAGATAGATGGCCCTTTATAATACATTGGAAATCAAAGCTACTGAATGAATCACTCAAGCCAGTCATGTGCCATCAAAGTACAGACCTTGGCCATCTCCCTGGGCAGTGTCTCAAAATGGCAATAAGGAAAAGTAATCTCAAGAACTGTATTCAACGAAAAGACCCTAGTGAAGTTCAGCTCTTGGGATAGCTGTCAAAGCTGAACTGGCTTCATGTGCAGATGTGTGCTCAAACCAGAAGGGACTTAAGCTCATCTACAACAGCTTGCTCTGCTGCACCATGCTATCATTCTCTTTATATTAGAAGTGATATTTTGAAATGCAAAGGAAAAATTATGCTCCAAAATAAATATAAGGCACCAGCAACAAAAACGTGTTCCCATGAGAAAAGTATATAATATGTGTACACCATTCAAGTGTTATCTTCTGTTTTACAATGTGATTTCTATGTGAGTTTAACTGAGATTGCTGAAGATTCTGAAATAACTAGATCAAAATAATCTTACATATTAAAAAGAAAATATCAGCAATCAAATATATTTTATCGAATTTCAATTCCTCTAATTTCTAAAATGCAGTGGAATTGAGGACTCATATGTTTTGTGAGTATCTGATTGTCAGTTTCTGGGTATATGTCAGTGTAATAGCATAATGCTAAAAATTTTATATTTGAAAGAAATAAAATGTGCACATTATGAGCAGCAAGGAAAATAAATCTTTTCTACAATTGAAAGTATATTCTATTTGCATTTTCTGTATTCAGTTTCCAAAAAGCTTATATAGTTTACTATTTCCAAATTGTTTGTTATATTTGTAGAGAGGCAGTGATGGGAATACTGAGGTAGGTGATTGTGGAAAGATGTTTATATTGTCATCTAAGATTCAAGTGCGTCCTAAACTTTTGGTGTAATATTGCACATAATTGGGAAATTCATTTAAAACTACACATACTCAACTTCAACTAGCTCTACTGAGAATCTCTAGACAGTGGCACATTCATACATTTCTGTTAGATATGATGAGATAGCCAACAAAGGACTAATATTCAGAGTCTACAAGAAACTCAAACAAATCAGCAAGAAAAAAACAAACCAACAATCCCATCAAAAAGTGGGCTTAGGATGTGAATAGACAATTCTCAAAAGAAGATATACAAATGACCAACAAACATGAAAAAAACGCTCATCATCGCTAAGATCAGGGAAATCCAAATAAAAACCGCAATGCAATACCACCTTGCTCCAGCAAGAATGGCCATAATCAAAAAATCAAAAAATAATACATGTTAGCATGGTTACAGTGAAAAGGGAACACTTCTACACTGCTGGTGGGAATGTAAACTAGTACAACCACTATGGAAAACAATGTGGAGATCCCTTAAAGAACTAAAAGTAGAACTACCATTTGATCCAGCAATTCCACTACTTAGTAGCTACCCAGAGGAAAAGAAGTAATATACGGAAAAGATATTTGCACAACCATGTTTCCTGTATTCTAAACAGAATTACCCAATTTATGTCCTCATTCTCCTCATGCAAATCGGCACAATTTGCGATGGCAAAAGTATGGAACCAGCCCAAATGTCCATCAATGAACGAATGGATAAAGAAACTGTGATATATATATATATATATATATATATATATATATATATATATATATATCATGGAATACTACACAGTCATAAAAAAGAAAGAAATAATGGCAGTCGTAGCAACCTGGATGGAATTGGAGACCATTCTTCTAAGTGAAGTAACTCAGGAATGGAAAACCAAACATTGTATGTTCTCACTCATAAGTGAGAATTAAGCTATGAGGATGCAAAGGAATAAGAATGATACAGTGCACTTCGGGGCTCAGGAAAGGGTGGGAGTGGGGTGAGGGATAAAAGACCACACATTGGGTGCAGTGTACACTGCTCGAGTGATGGATGTACCAAAATCTCAGAAATCACCACTAAAGAACTTATACGTGTAACAAAACAACACCTGTTCTCCAAAAACCTATTGAAATAAAATAAATACAGCACCAAACCAGGGAAAAAAAGAAAAGAAATAAGGAGATAGCCCTTTTCATTTGAGGTGTCGTGGCCTGTCAGGCAGCCCTCTGTTGTGGGCTCCTTTCAAGATGTCTCAGGCCAATCCCCTGTTCTAAATACAGTTTACTCTTCAGGAAATGACATATTTTATTTTCCTGCCAATGAAAGGAAGGACACTTTACCCAACTGCAACCTTGTTTCTTAGATCTGCTAACTTCCCTCTTGCAGAATTCTCCAGGTGGGAAGAAATCACTGATTTTCAGTACCGCACTTCCATTACCGCATGGCTGACCATGTTTGGTCGCCATGTAGAATGAGGAGATAAACTGGGTAATTCTGTTTAGAATACAGGAATATTTATCTCTTATTGTTTTTAACTTTCAGCTTTCACTAACATTTAGGAAAACTCCCTTTTAACATCACATTCTGTAAATATCTGACCTCAGTGAGCTGAGTGCAATAATACAAATACATAATTCTTTCTCACCACTCACTGCTAAATTGATTCAGTGGGCCTGTTCTCTCCCCAGCACCAACTCCCACCTAAGAATTCAGGGGGAGAAAATCATCCCATAGCTTTCATGTTCTTTGCTTAGTCAAAAACAAACTCAATTAGCTTACACCATCTCAGTTAAATTTTAAACTTGTTTACTGTTCAGGGATTCTTCAAGGTAGTTGTTAAAACTTTGGTAGCTTGATATGGACTATGGTGGGAGTATTTACACCACGAAAATTGGCAAACACTAAAAACCTGAGTTTGGAGGGAAAAATTCAGTTTACCAACACTAGTCAAGGGTAATAATAAAAAAATTTAAAACTACCCCTCCCTAATATTTATACACCATATTGTAAGTATGACTATTATATAAATAAGATGTTGGTGAAAAACTTTTAATAACTGCCACTTCCCCTAGCCCCAAGATCATGGCTAGTTTCAAGCTTGGAAACCTAGAATAAGGGAGAATATAGTTTCTTGCATATTCTTTCTTGCTCTTATAGTAATCCTCTCCCACTTGATAGTTGCTGTTTCTTATCTTTCTAGGGTTTGGCTGCAAGGAGAGGAGATTAGGGAGAAAGGACATAGCCTCAGGTGACTGATGAAGTTGTAACCTAGCGTTGTTTTCCCAACTGTGATGAATGCACACTCATTGTGTTCTTTCTCCTACTCCTCTGGCTGACTGCTTAAGTAATTCCTCCAGTCATGGGACTCAGAGGGTGAAAGCTTCAGTTGGGTTTATATGTGCCTCCTGACTGTCCTGTTAGGTGAGATTTCTTTTAACATGATCCCCTACAGCCTGCCTCCTCTCTCACCTGCATTTACCCTCTGCCGCAGTCTTTGTTCTCAGAAAATAGGCACTTGCAACCTTCTATGTGCTCTGTCCCTAAAGACTCTCTTGCCCTTGATTTTGCAGACAGGAGTCAGCTACTGATCCTTGTGTCCTCCAAACTCCAGACAATGTAATTGTAATTCTGTTGAAAAGCAATTCTCTTGAAGTATCTTTTCTCACTTGGGCTAATACGTAGAAGAACAATTCCCCAAGTTTCCCTCAATGGGGAAAGAAATCCATAAAGCAGAAATATATCTCTTGAAAAATGTTATTCTCCCTAAATTTCTTTTTTGTAGCCCTTGATGGGTAAAGGGCCAATGGAGCCAAAAGACTTTATGGCTTTTATACACACTGCATAGAAAATCGAATACCTTCCTTTACGATGTGGGGCATAGTTTGCACCTATTGTATTGTTCTAGGCTTTTGGCACCTTGGCAGAAATTCTGAGCTAACAAGAGAAAGTCGTATTTCATTTATATATATATATATATAATGTCATATTTCATTTATATATATATATGTATGTATGTGTGTGTGTGTGTGTATACACACACATACACATACACAAACATACATTTGAATTTCTTTATAAAATATCTTAAGCAATACATATTCATACAACCTCCGGAGAAAAGCATTTGGGCGATATATGTTCTTTTTACTCCACAATTTTCCATAGTATGTAGTTTATAATTGTAGTGTGAGTGTACAATCATATATATATATTTTTTTTTTAAGTGATGGCACTGGTGCTGATTCAGATTTGGGAGCTACTGACCTCTCAGAGTCCATTATTCTGTTCAAGGAAGTTATTGTAATTTGTTATAATTTCATTATTTGTGTGCCTCTTTATTAACTGTCTCACACTGTAATGCCCAAGATCTGTTTGTATTTGTAATCAGTGTAGCCCTGCCATTAAGACGTTAGTAGATGATTTTTGCTAGAACAAGAAACCAAGAAAACAGGAGCCAATAGAAATGGCTACCTATAGCATGTGAGTATGATGTAGATGAAAGTTAGAACAATGCTTTTGAGTGTGCATTTGTTTATATTATTTAGGTTTTTGAACAATGTAAATGTATTTTTTCAAAAACAAGAGTTTTTGGAAAAAGAAGGCTGAAACAAATATAGGGGGAAAATTAACATTTTTTTTTTACTTTGTAGTAGCATGTATATATATAAATATATAATTTTCTGAACTTTGTGTATATTTAAATATTTCATAAATTGGAAATTTTAAGGAAAAGATAAAAAGAAAAACATGACATGATACAATAGTTTAAAGAACATTTTCTGTGATGTCAGAACAAAACAACAACAAACTTCTTCTACCTCTATTACCCAGGCTGTTACCAGGACAAAAGATGTCTTCATTTGTAAAATTCAGATAGTAATCATGTAATCCATACAAAATTATGTGGTAAAGCACCTTGTAAATTATAACATAATGCAAATATTCATATTTTTTCTTATTTCAAATTCCTTAAATTTGGGTACCATACTTTGTTCTTCTTTATATATGCTCCAACTGTTAGCTCGGTACCTGGCTGTGGGACTACTGTCTCTATTTCCTAAATATAAACTAAAATTTTTCAAGGTTGAAGATACAAAAAGACTCATTCCAGGGAAAGCAGTGACTAGGAATTGTAGCCTTGATTTTTATTCCCCTGAGATTAACCCTTCATACGGGAAAATGGTTGTCAATTATGGCTGCTTGAGTTCAGCAGTCTCAAGGGATACTGCTCTCTCCTTATCCATGTCAACTCAGTGTGCATTCATGACTTCCCTTGGTTGCTCTTAGCCTGGTTGGGAATAAGCCAACTCATTAAACAGACTTGACTAAATACGTGTAGACAGGAGAAAAATTGCAGTATTAAAATACTTTACTAAATACTTGGAGATAGCAAAAAGAAGAAGGAAGGGTGGGAAGTGGAGGAGGAGAAGAGAAAAGAAAAGAAATAACATAAGACCAAATTTGAATCACCATATAAAAGAAAATACACCAAACCAAATCATCTTATTTATAAAATGTTGCTTTCTCTTTAGAAATCCCAGACTCTATCCCAGCCTAGCAATCGCCGTGCTTCCATGTAGAGAGAGCCATGTTAATACACGCAATCAGAAGATGACCATTGAAGAACATTCTAGTCATTCAAAATGCATTGTCAAAGAATAAGACACATAAACACACATGGACAAATATATCCAGCTTTTATCAATTCAAACTTCATCTAATTTAAAAACTTATTCATTAGCTAGAAACATTTCAGGACTATTCAGCAGATAAAGTAGAATTAGTGTCTCAGAAACTTAGGAATGTTAAAGATATCCTAAGCTTTAGAAAAACAAAACAGCTACATGTTTGAGTTTGATGTTCATAACATGATCCATGTTATATGTTTAATCAAAAATATTAGCATATAGCATTAGTTGAATAGTTGCATTTTACGTTTTTTCTTTGGTCTAAAAACACGCACCTGTTTTACAGCTTAAGTAAGATTCAATTTGTAGGAAGAAGAAGAAGCCCTTAAAGAATTGTTCTAGGGTTCTATAAAGTTCACGTATTTATTTTTAAAAACCCAATTAAGGAAATTATTTTTCTTCCCAGGGAGATACCTTTTTCCTTGCTTTTCTTATTTAATTACATAATATCTTAGTAAATATGGTCCTAAAACTCTGGAAGTGAAAAATTAGAAAATATGCATAAAGTCTCTTGCAGTATCAATGACCTCAGGCACAGATCAAAAACATTAGAGCCGTTATTATTATAGGAGAATAATCAGGGGCTTCCTAATCAAATTAATAAAGAAGAAATAAGCTTTCCACTGCCAAACAGATTCAGTATTATGAAATAAACTCACTTTCTAATATGAGTACTTCATGAGTCATGTTCAATTATGTAATATTAAAACTCTACCATAAAGAAACAGAGTACAATCAGTGAACATTCACAAAATTCCAAAATTCAATAACGAGGAACTTATCCTCTCTGTTCATTAAAGGAGTCTAATGTACACCACATTTTTAATGATGCAATGTCCCAATGGCAACTCTTTAACATTTTAAATTCACTTTCAAGTCATCCTTCCAGCTTCAAGATTTCATTTTTGTTGTGTTGTCCCTATTATTTATTTATTTTTATTTCACTAGCTTTAGCAATACAAGTGGCTTTTGGTTACATAGATGAATTGTATAGTGGTGAAGTCTAAGGTTTTAGTGTACCTGTCACCCAAATAGTGTATATTGTACCCAGTAGATAGTCTTATATTTCATCCACTCTGCCTCTTCCACCCTCTCCTCTCTGAGTCTCCAATGTCTTACCACTCTGTGTGCCCCTGCTTCCTCATAACTTAGCTCCCACTTATAAGTGAGAACATTAAATATTTGGTTTTTCCATTCCTGAGTTACTTCAGGAATAATGGCTTCTAGTTACATCCAAGTTGCTGCAAAAGACATTATTTCATTCTTGCTCATAGTCGAGTAGTACTCCATGGTATACTTATACCACATTTTCTTATCCATTCATTGATTGATAGGCACTTAGATTGATTCCATATCTCTGAAATTGTGAATTGTCCAGCTTCAAGATTTCTTGCCCATAAAATAGGTGTGGGCAAAACTTAGTAATATCTAAGCAGTCTGAGATATCATGCTATTCCCTATTTATTAATTATTGTGGTCAAGACATATCTAGTGAGCACATACTATGTAACAGCCTCAAAGGTATGAAAAGATAACACAACTTCCATGAGGCTTACTAAATAACAGGGAAATGACTAAATAAGTAGTTATAACATGATAAGTGCAGTAATTGGAGAGATACAGTATTCTCTGGAAGCTCAGGGCAGAAACAATAAATGTATTATGTGATCTATGGGTGTGAAAGAGGGTGAGGTGGATACCAGGGTAGTGATCTGAAAATTCATATATGGCTCTTTCATCTCCCTATAGCCTTCCATTTTTTCTTCTATTTTCCCTGTTTCATATCTTATTCCAAATATCTATCTTTTTTTTTTCTTGTCCCAACCTGCCAAGTATCTGTCGTTATTTTTTCGGTTTGTTAGTTTGTTTTGTGTTTTTATTATCTGCATTTAGATTAAGCATAGGACTTGAGCAACAGTTCTCTTTATAGCTAAAACTCATTTAGTGCATAACCCTATCCAGTTTCCTAGACCCACACAGATGTTGTGGTGTGAGTACTAAACTTGTCGTCAGCAAACTCAGATCAAAATCCTGATATCGCTGAGTAATAATAGCTATGTGGCTGAAGACAAAATGGCCTCTCAGAGCCTCAACATCTTCATCTTCACGACAAACCCACTTTACAAGGATGGTGCATAGAGAATTGTAGATAAGGTGGTATATAAATGCAGTTAGTTAAACAAAGGAAAATATCATCAAAGAAACAAACCAAAATATGTCTACCTGGACTCACTTGAGAGGTATTTTATGAGATTGCTTTGAAATACATGAAAAGTGATACTGCAATGGCACCATCTCCATAATGAATGCAATTGCAGAGTGAAGATATATGGCGCAATATTGTACAGAATTTTATTTTGTTTTTAATGGATTTTCTTAGTGAAATGTAAGTATTTGAACACAACTGAGTTTGGAAAATGTGTTTTTAAAGAATGTATGTGCTGTTTCCATTTATGTAGCCTTTCTTATGATAGAATGAAAGCCTCTTACCATGTGAATCCTGGAAGCTGGTTGGCTGGCATTTGCATGTGGCCTGGGAAAGCTATCTTAAGCATGGAAAATACTTATTTAGTAGTTCAAAATACTCAGACATGGATTTACTCTACTTCCAATTATCCATAGTTTTATTTTTATGTAACAGCTAAACACTACTGAGCATTCTATGCTTCATTTTTCACAATCTGCAACCATAGTGTTCTGGAAAAAAAAAAAAAAAAATGTAAGAGCAGATTACCACAGCACCTTGCATTTACAATAGACCTTTGTCAAAGACCTGGAGAGATAACGTACCCTTTTCTAGTAGTATTCCCAGACAGCGAGTTACCTTTTAGCAGAAACTTTTTGGAGAGTATATTTTAAACAATAAATATTTTTGTATTTTATAAAAGGATCTTGTATACTTTATTTTCTTATCAGCACATTTAAAATTTCCCTTTCTTTAGGCAAGGTAATCTTCAATTAAAGGCATTTTAGGGAAGCCTTTATTTGCTTCTATTTTGTTTGTTGACTGATCCAGTCAGTCTTTGAACAAATATTTAACAAATATTTATTGAGGAACTGCTATGAACCAGTAACCCTTCAAGGGCTATTTTATTTTACCCTAATGGAAATACTATGAAGTGCATATTATTCCCCATTTTTACAGTAAAAATAGTTGGAGAGAAGACAAGCTAAGTAAAATTATAAGTAAAGCATGTATAAGTCTGTCATTTATGTCTTCATGGAATTAGTTTGTTCATCTAAGCACACTGGGCAATATATGTCAAACCTGATTAGAACAGTGTTTCAATGACATCCCCTTCACTGTGGATAGGTACTTTGAGTCACTGTGTCATGGCTGAGGATGCTCAATCACATTTCTACATTGTAGGACCGCCAATGCTGTTAGAATCAGGAAGAAAGAACAGTAATCAGCTTTTTTACGTCCAGACAGTTTGCCACCTAGTGGTCAGGTTTAGCAAAAATTTCTGGAGTCTATTGTTTGTTAAGATAACTTAACTCTCCTTAGATTGTATTTTTCTTAGCTCTAAATAGGGGACCCAGCTTTGCTCAGCTACTTCCAATGATTAGGGCAGGGTGGATTTTCATGATAAGTTACTAGACAGAGTTTCTACGGATGGCAAGTAACGTCTTTGGCTTTCTCTTGAGGAAAGGACAAAAGTGCATGCCTCAATCAAATGTTGCTGCCTTTGGGGCAAGGCATAATGCTCTGTATGCAACAAAACCATGCAGGTACAAACTGCAGAGAGACAATATAAATAGAAGTAGACAGAATAAGAATTTGAAAGCTTGTGGAGCCATGAATTATCTCCCTTATGTTTCTCTGGCTTTTAAAAAGGATATTGGATAATATTTTACTTCTTGGCACCCTATATTTTCAAGTTTTAAAATGCAAATTTCAGCATTTCTCACCAAGTGACAAATGGAAAGTGTTTTAGAATTTTCAGAGAAATATTGTTTTCCTAGACACTGAGTGCAATTTATCAAAAATTCTGAAATTGAAATCTGAAGAAGTAGGAGACTTTAATTAAACGACGAAGCAAGGAGGATACCATTTCTAAGTCTTGTGTAGGTACATGATGTTTTCATTTTCTGCTACAACCAGATTCCGCCACTGAAATATTTATAATATTGAGATTTTGGACCAGGGTGAGATTTTGTCTTAGAGTAGGAATGAACTGAGCCACTCATTCTCAGACAAAATACATGCAGTCAAGAACTCCATGACTATCTGTGAGACAGATGGGAACTCCTGATGCACACCAGGCGACTGTTCTTCAGCAAAGAAAACAAAAACCCAGGTGCAGAATGTATTGCAACAGTGCAGATGGGTCTTCAAGGGTGTTCACTGTTTACAAGAAAAAGGAACAGAGCTCTCATCATCGAGTGACCACTCTTCCTGGGGATCCATTTCCCCCAGCTGGCCTCAAGCAGAATATTCCCCCAAAGACCCAAGCACCAGCTGTCAATGACCTCTGCCCCTTCAAAGAGAAAGACTGGGTGGCCGCTTTCACCCTGTCAAGATGTACTAATTACTGGAATGCTGAGAATCAGAGCCTACATCCTACAATGGTATTTCTATAGCTTGTCCACCTCCTACACATCTTTCTCCTCTTGTTCTTAAATCTTTTAAATATACAACAGCTTACATCAATTTCTGTGTAGATTGTTGGCATTTTTTTCTATGCTGTTATATGTTCTCAGCTCCCATATTTTATATTTTATAAAAGGATCTTGTATACTTTATTTTTTGTCAAATCATTTAAAATTTCCCTTTCTTTAGGCAAGGCAATCTTCCGTGAAAAATTCCTTCATATAAAAGCGATTTGGAAAGAGAGAAAAGCCCTCTTGATATCTACTGTATGCCAGAGGCATGTCCATCTGTAGACATGGTTTCATCTAATTATCATCATAAACCTAGAAGAGAACATTATTATTCACAGTTGCCCAGCATGGAAACTGAGGCTAAGGGAGGCTGATCTTTATATAAGCCTCTCCAATCCTTCCTCTCCCAATTCATAGTTTACACTGCCTAATTATTCTTCCTAAAATGTACTTCTGATTATTTCATACTCTAGCATTCTTTTCTTGTCTGGTAAAGGAAGTACCAACTCCTCTGTTGGCCTTTCAAGGTGTAGTCTTAGTTTGATCTTCCAACTGTGCCTCAAACTTCTCACTGACACAAAGCTCTTCCGCTGTATCCCAGGTTTCTGCCCTTTCTCTAGCAATTCGGTCCTCTCTGACTTATCTGTCTTACCCTTTATTCTTGCCCTTCTCACAGGGATATCTTAGCATATTCCACAGATCAGTGCATAGATCATCTTCCTCAGGAAGCCTTTCTTCCACCTTTAATATGTATGAAAGCCATTATAATTCTTACATTAAACTTTTAACTCAACACTGTTCATTAAAGATAATATCGAACAATCTAGGTTCACACTGAAAATCATCATCAAAATGCAATATAATAATTATTTTCATGGCACACTGTACTAGACATTATGTAAGAAAAATTTAAGAAAAGTGACAAAACTTCTGATTTCTTCAGAGTAGTGTCAAAAGATAGAGAGTAAAAAAGAGAACTGAGCCAGATAAAATATAATAAAGTACAGAGATTGTAATATGAAATTGAGTTTCTAAGTACAATTTTGTTGTCATTTGTTTTATTATTTAAAAGCATAAAAATCAAAGACTTTTAGATGCAAATATTCTATAGGAATGGCTGAAGTAAGGAAAATATATATTGCACTCCTACAATTGACAAAATCCTATTTATTTTCTCATTTCATACGTAAGCAAAGAGGTAATAACAAATGTTTAATAACAATCTCTGAAAAGAAAAAAACTCTAAAGTATTTGCCAATTTCTGTAGTGTAAGTATTTTCACTACTAATATTTCTATTTAAAGCTACGAATGTGGCATCTCTGATCATGGAGTTCGAGGACATGTTCACACCCGCCTCTCACACTCTGGTACAATGTCCCTCAAGCACACTTCTATAAAAGCCAATTATTTTCTCTATTAAGCAGCTGAAGAAAGTGAGAATTAGAGATGTTTTATAACTTGCACAAAATCACACAGTCAATATACAGAAAAGGGGTTGTTTTAGGCTGCTGTGTAAGATTACAAATTCCACTCTTTGGCTAGAGCACACACCTGACCTCTATCAGCAAGTTACTGAATTAAGCAAATTGAACATAGATATACCTCAATACTGTCTTGTTTCTACCAGGAGTAGAGAAACAGAACAGCAAGGAGTAATCACATAGTGGACAGGGCCTCAATAAAAGACTTCAATGGGGAAGAAATCTCTAGTAGCATAGAGTGATGATTCTCAAGAACATAAAACGAAACATGACTATAAATTGAGCTTTTGCCTTTCTCATGAGCTTCCTCTATTTACCTAAACCTCTTACTTTCATAGAAACCCACTACTTTCTGTTGGCTCTTAGCCACAGAATGAATTTCCCCTTATAGTCAGTATTTTTCCTCCCTCTCTCCCTATTTCCTTTCCTTCCTTTTTTCTACATTCGTTTTTTCATTCTTCCCTTTCTTTTTTTCTTGTTTCTTTCTGCTGATACCATTTTATTGTTGTTCTTTAATTATCAAGGGTCAGAAATACATATACTATTTCCCAATGTTACATACCCAACATAACTCATCTGGAATTGTCAGGAAGGTAGTTAGCTGAAATAGAATATTAAAAAGTGGTCACAGGTCAGGCATGGTGGCTCATGCCTGTAATCCCAGTGCTTTAGGAGCCCAACACAGGAAGACTGCTTGGGGCCAAGAGTTTGAGACCAGCCTGGGCAACATAACAAGACACTATCTTGACCAAAAAAAAAAAAAAGTAATCACAGAGTCAGAGTCTATTAATTAAGTACATAGATATGTATTGTGAGGGTCAAATAGATTTACCCAGAGGAATATGAAACACTCCTATTAAAAGTTTGGAATACAAAATTACCTTCTGGGATAAAAAGCTGAATGTTGGTTTTCTCAGCGTGTACAAACCAAGGTTAAAGTGTAAAGGTTTCTGCACATAACTCAGATTCCAATATCATATAGAGGAAGAAGAATAAGTATTATAAAGAGTGGACAAAGTACACTTCCTCTTATTCCCATAATAAGCTTGCTCAATACATGGTTAAAAATGAAATTAATTTCTAACTTAGCCTTTAATAAAGAAAGACCAAGACCAATTCTATAGTAGTTGACATTGCATATTAAGTAAAACATAAAACAACTCGTGATGAAAAGAGCCCTTCCAGTTAAAATAAATGAGGGTTTTAAAAAGTCACATACTCAAGAGTCACTTTGTAGCCCTTAGCTTTTTTGTCTAAAGTAGTCCCAAGAGCAGATCTGCCCTTCTTCCACCCACCAGCACCCTCTCTTATCCTCCATTTTTCAAATCATTTGCCAGCACACAGTGGTATCCAAGGTGCCTGGACTCTGTCAGGTTTTCATCTGGAAAGCAAAGCAAAGCTATCTGAAGCCACTCACACATTGATCTCCTGGCAATGAACAGAATCCAACTTACATGAAACCTGCCACTCCTGAACCATGCTTACAATAGAGCACTCTGAGCAGCTGTGACCCCTCTATCTAGAGCACCATGTCAAAAATGCGTAAAAGGAGTAACAGAAGAGACAAGAAACAGAAATGGAGACCAGTCCATGAGCACCTCCAGGACTCAATTTCTTCATCTTTTCATTAGACAAGATCTGGGTCAGATGATTTTTAGGATCATTTTCAGCTCAAAATCTCTGTAACATAAATAAGCATCACAAGGCTGTGGTTTTCATTTTTAAAAACTACATAAGATTCAGGGATTTGATAAGGAAATGTATTTTAACTTTTCAGTCATTTGCCCCAGCCAGAAAAGAAATGTGATGTACCAGTGTGTGCTTTGGAACTTTGCTTGGGCACCTTAGAAATTTTCTGAAACAAATAATACATGAAAAAGATCTCAAAAAGAAATGCTACCAGTTTATGCAGCAGAAAAGGGACTTGCTATCTATTTAGCACCCACTGTGAGTTACAGGCTTTGAAGAAATTCCCAGAAAAGCTTCTGTAGCCTGCAGTCTCTTGGTGGAGTAGTTTCTTCTATGGTCCAGTCCTGAGTATTCATAGTTGTGAGCATTTTAATAAGTGTTTCATTTCTCTTTTAAATGAATAGGCTCAGAGAGCCTACCACACCTTGATTAAATAATAACAATAACTGTCACACAAAAACTGTGTTCGGCACTTTCCTTACAATATGTCTTTCGATACTCACCACAGCATCATATTCCCATCTTACAAGGTGAGAAAAGTAAAGTTCAGAAACATTGAGTCATTCACCCAAAATCATCCAGACTTTAGAAAGAAGCAGAGTTTGGTTTCAAAGGTAACTGATAATAATCCCAAAAGATACAATCCCAAATGCTATAAACCTGAATGCTGAGATCCCGAATATGAAAATTTTGGTCTAAAGTCTATAATCCCTAAAATATAATTCTAGAAAAAATAATTTAAAAATCATTTTAAAGACATTCATTTACATTTTTAATGAGGATATATTTGAGAAACATATAAAAACACAACAGGGCATTTCATAGTTCAATTTACGCAATAAAATATGCAATACATATTTTGCAAACATAAACACTCATGTACACTAATGACACTCACACAAGCAGAACAGTTATGAGCAGAGGAGCCATACTCATAATGAAATAATTAGTCAAAAAGCTAAATATATAAACACATACCACTATGGTTAATAATCGTGTGACCCCAGCTTCAACTGCAGTCACCTGAAATACCTCCATGGACAACTTGTCTTTCGACAAGATTGGTCAAAAACTATAATGGATCACCACTGCATATGCAGTTCCCCAAAGAGCTGAGAGCTCAAGAAATTTTATCTTTCATAAATGCAGATGTATAAAAAGAACATTTCTTTATTTATTGAGAAAGTTGCAACATTTTAATTCTGAGAACCAGAGAAACCGATGGTTTAGCTCTTAGTCCAAAGCTGAAAGTCCAAGGACCCACCCAGGGTCAGGGGGTCAGGAGTCCAAAGGCCAGTGAGCCTGGGGTTCTGGTGTTCAAGACAGCAGAAGAAATTATGGTCCAGCTCTCAGAGAAAGACGAATTTGCCTTCTGTATTCATTCTCTCTGGGACCCTGGCTGATTGGATGGTGCCAATATTGAGGGCAGATCTTTCCCACCCAGTCCACTCAGACTTATGTACTAACTTCCTCTGGACACATTGATATAATCTGGCTCTGTGTCCCTACCCAAATCTCATCTTGAATTTTAATCCCCATAATCTCCACATGTCTAGGGAGAGAAATGGTTGGAGATGATTGAATCATGGGGGCACTTTCCCCCATGCTGTTCTCGTGATAGTGAGTGAGTTCTCCTGAGATCTAATGATTTTATAAGGGGCTCTTCACCCTTTGCTCCTCACACTCTCTCTCCTGCCACCATGTGAAAGGGTCCAAGTTTGCTTCCCCTTCACCTTCTGCCATGATTGTAAGTTTCCTGAGGCCTCCCCAGCCATGCAAAACTGTGAGTCAATTAAACCTCTTTTTTTTTTTAATAAATTACCCAGTCCTCAGTACATCTTTATTAGCAGCGTGAGAACAGAGTAATAGACACACCCTCACAGACACATCTAAAATAATGCTTTATTGGGCCTCTAGTTACTCCTTTATCCAGTCAAGTTGACACCTACAATTAAGTTCACAGTCTACCCCTTTTTAAGTTTGTACCCATATGTATCTCCTTAAACCATACTTAATTTCCAGATGAAGACAATAAGGAAATAACATGGTGTAACGATCCTGTGATTGTGATGTTCAGGATTTTAGATGTTAGAGATTTTATATTTTAGAGACTTAGACTTTAGGAATTTTGATATTTTGGGATTTCAACATTTGGGGTTATGGTGCCCAGGATCGTCTACCGAGATTATGATCCAAACCTGTTGCAAATCCTGTTCTCTCTAATTATAAAGCTAATCTTCCTCAATATCTAAGTGCAAAGTGTGATCTGAAGACCACCTACATCAGACTCACTTAAGGTGCCTGTGGATAACGTTGACTTCTGGACCCTAGGTCAGACCTAAATCAGCACCTTTGTGTGCATGTGTGGTAGGGAGAACTGGGAGTAGGAATTTAGATTAAAAAAAAATTCTGCTGGGCACGGTGGCTCACGCCTGTAATCCCAGCACTTTGGGAGACTGAGGCAGGTGGATCACGAGGTCAGGAGTTCAAGACCAGCCTGGCCAATATGGTGAAACCCCATCTCTGCTAAAAATGCAAAACTTAGCTGGACGTGATGATACACACCTGTAGTCCCAGCTACTCGGGAGGCTGAGGCAGAAGAATTGCTTGAACCTGGGAGGCTGAGGTTGCAGTGAGCCAAGATCATGCCACTGCACTCCAGCCTGGGTGACAGAGTGAGACTCAAAAAAAAAAATTCTCACGTGATTGTTTTACACGTTCAAATTTGAGAACTTCTGCACAATACATTATATTGCCTTTCTAAATAAAACTTTTAAGAACCTGATATAAACCCAAAATGCAGATAGAAAGAATTACAACAAGAAATATAGAAACCAAGAACATTGTAATACTCAGGTTGGTTGGCCAGTCTATTCTCTCCCTAGCACATGAGAAACTAAACTGGGCCTGGAGAACAAGTGTGGAGGAGGTGCAAAAAGGTTTGGACTAGTTCAAGAGTCATGTCATCATGTTTGTCTCTACTCCACAATGGGCTTGAATCTGACAAGGGAACCAGTTTGCCCAGCACCCTCAATGTAGGCCACCTCTAAGTCGGCCCTGATAAAGTCTCACTCTTTGTCTCCCCTGGCCTTCCTCAGTCTCCCATTGACACATTTTTAATCAGTCAGGGTCCAATAACATCAACTAGATTATGGTTCTTTTTTCAGCTTCTGAAGAAACAGCTTAGATACCTCAATTAGAGTGGGACCCTTTCCTGATTGCCTCCATTCATTGCATACCTGCAAACTATTTGCTCAACAGGGAACAGTTTTGTAGAAAATATAAATAGCTGGCACTTACATATACCATGTTCTAGATAGTGTTCTAATAACTTTATTTGTGTTATCTTAATTAATCTTCACCACACACCTATGAAGAAAATACTGTACATTGTCTTCATTTTACAAACAGAAATTGAGGCACAAAATGGTTAAGTAAGTTTCTGAGGTCCAAACAGATATAAGCAGCAGAGCCTGAATCTGAACACATGCAACGGAACCCCAGTCTATGCTCTTATCTCCCCGGCTACTTTGCTTCTTAGAATATCTTATATGCTTATTTTTGCTAGTTTTATTCTTTGATGGTGACAAACTTATCTCCACATTCAGGTGGCATTTAAAAGAAAGACTGTAAATCTAACAATTAAATATACAACTGACTCAGCATTACATTTGTCACACACATAGGAGAGTGATCTGAAAAAAGAAAATTATCTTTACAATACCAGCTTGTCGTGTCTCCATAATCCTAGTACTCACCTTCATTCAGAACTTATTTTAAAATTACATAATGCAAATTCTAAACATAAATGTCACTTGGAATATTGAATAAACTGGGTAAAACAGTGGGATATACGTATATCACTCCTCTCCTCTGGGTCACCTCACCCATCCTAATGTTTGTATGGATATTTTTACTCACAAATTGTTAGAGACTTCCTATTTTATACTACTACTCTTATTCCTGCTGTTGCTGAAGATGACGTCTCAGTAAGTTAAGCTATGTGATACATTTTTTATTGTTTCACTGTCTTTATTCATTTTGAAATTGACAAATAAAAACTTTATGTATTTATGGTGTACAACATGATGCTAAGCTAATTTATACTTTATAATTTGTTTTTAAAATACTCCCTTAAGATTCATGACATCAGGAGGTGAGAGTCTACAGGAATAACAGGCCAGACACAAGTTTTGTTTCTACTGTCTTTCTCCTCTTCTGTGTGAAGCCCTGACTTCTACAAAAGCCTAAAATTTCCACACTGCAAACTCAGCAATATTGATGCTGGGCCTCTCTCAAATAGAGACAAGACTATTTTAATTTTCCAAACAAGTGATTTAGGAAGATGTAACTTCTGTGGGAGTTTGGAACTGGACAATGTTTCTTCTTGAAATGTTTGGCTTATTTTTATAAACAAATTAAAGGTGAAAGAATTTCTCTACCCCCAACATTCCCATTGCTTTGATTATGTGTTTGGTTGCTAAATAGCAACCCCAGTCTACAGTATTTCACTTAAAGAAAAACTTCAGCAACTTATCCCAGCTGAACAATCAAAATATACCACACTGTTCCATCAAGCCTAGATTAAAGATAATTATGAATAATACAAAGACTATTTTACACTTCCTCCTCTACCACAAAGTTAAGCATTCAATCAGTTCATAAATTACCAGATCAAATATTACAACTAAGTCAAAAAAAGATTAAATCATTAAGTTGTAGATGAATGACTAGCTAAATGCCAATACCCTTTGAAAAAGAATTTTAAAACATCTTTCATTCTAGAGGAGCATCTTAGTTTGTTCAGGTCTCTATAGCAAAATATTTTATATTGGGTAATTTATAAATAATAGAAATTTAGTTCTTATGGTTCTGGAGGCTGGGAATTCCAAGATCAATGCATCAGTAGGTTTTGCATCTGGTAAAGACTCTCTCTCTGCTCCACAGATCATGCCCTATTGCCATGTCCTTACATGGCAGAAGAGGCCAAGGATCTCCCTTTAACCTCTTTCATAGCAATACTAATCCCATTTATGAGGGTGGAGGTCATATGACTTAGTCCCTTCCCAAAAAGCCTCACCTCTTAATACTATCACCTTGAGGATTAAGTTTCAATAAATGAATTTTGGAAGGCCACAAATATTCAGGTCATAGCAAGGAGGATTATCAAATATGCATCTTATGCATAAGTTCTATGGTTAACACCTTGAAGGGCATGTATACAATACCTTTCAAGATTTGCCAGGAAAACTCTGATTTCAAACATCCTTCCCTGATGACCCAGTGAAATTACTGAGTGACTGCTATATGTTTTACAGAGCACATTGCTGTTGGTCAAACTATGTGTCCTAAGTTTTCCTTTGAAAACTATGGTCAGAATAGACTTTTAATTCTTCCACCACCAATGAACTTTCTGAGAATGGCCTTTCAAAATGTATCTCATAGAACATGGGCTTGAAGGAGTTAATTTCAAGAGTTCATGTTTCTGAAACCAGGTTGTTTCAATTTTATTAGCTGTGTGATCTAGGAAACATTATTTAACCCCACTGAGTCTTAGTTTCCCCATCTGCAAAATGAATAATAATAGTGCCTACTACACTGGGTTGTAAAGATAAATTAATATGATAATAAATCTAAAGTTCTTGGAATAGTCCTTAACACGTACTAAATTTTCAATAAAAGTTAACTCATTATTTTATCTAAACTATTTATCAATTTAACCAATGACTAGATGAGGCCTATACAGAAATATTGCCACATTACCACAAAAAAATGGCTCTGTAAAATAAAAAGAATATTGACTTTTTATGAAAATTATGGATTTGTTGCTATAATTTAACCCATTCCTGGGAAACTGTTTTCCTTTTTACCTTGTTTTTAATTTATGATGTAACTATTGTTTTGTATAATAAGTACCTTTACAATGTGAGAAAATATTTTTGTCTGTGTCTTAGTTAGCCAATATTGTATTGCCTTAATAATTCACTTGAGAAAAACCTTGAGGATGGCAACATCACATCTCCCTTGTTATCTGTCTCATACATATTCAAATGAGTGGAACTGCCTATTACACCAGGACCAAATTATTTCAAATATCACATCAAAGACATATTTGTTGTTATGCTCTTTTCTGATTTGTCTATTGTGAAAAATTGATATATTATATCAAAAATAAGATATATTGTTGATATCTAATAAAAGGTTGAAGAATGAATATGTGGCTTTTCTCAAATTGAGATGGAAAATACTTACATATGACTTCTTTTTTCATCATTATACAACCTAAATAGAAAAGATGATATGAAAAAGCATACAAGCAGGAAAATATGAGACCAATAAATAAGAATTCATTAATTCTTGAAAAAGTAAACGTGACTATAAGTAGTTATGAAGGCCCTGGCTGATTCTTGCAGAAAATCTGTTCTCATCGGTCCACTATAGGAAGGATAGATGAGATCACATTTGAGAATCAGCTGTGTAGTGTTAAAGTAGAGTGAATGCATTAAGGGGTTTGGGAAAAGAAAGGTTAATTAAGACATCTGTAGAACAACTTTAAACCACACCTCTAACATAAGCACAACCCAGACATGCAGTTAACACTAAGCCTCACTCATGGTAGGAGTTCAAGAAATATTAGAGGATGAATGAATAAATGAATGAGCTTAATCCTAGACTACAAGAAGATAGAAAATACGAAATAATTTATGATGTGTGTAGTGTGTGTTTTTCAGTTCATTGGTGGAAAAACAATCAGTTAACCTCCTTGAACCCTAATTTCTTCCTTCAGTTCATTGGTGGAAAAATAATCAGTTAACCTCCTTGAACCTTGATTTCTTCCTTAGGAAACTGGATTTAATAACGTTATAATATAACAGTCCTTTCTACTTCCAAAGTATTATTGTGGCTTGCAAATTGGAAAGCTCTGAAATTTACAAATGATATACAAAATTAAATTGTTTTTATTTTACTTTCTTTAAAAAAAAGTGAAAAGTCTTTGGTATGTCTTCACTGATTTTCTTACTCTCAATCTACTTGGAGGTGTGGGGATGAGGTTGAGGATAGAGTGCAAAAGAGAAACATGAGAATTTGGTATACAAATTACAGTCTTCATCTTGTGACAGTTCAGAGGGATTGTCTGGAGGTGTGAAGTGAGAGAAAGGAGTCATCATTATTTCTTTCTGTAAGTCAAGTACTGGATAGTTTATATGAAACAAGGTGTGGTGAGTCCCTGAGGAAAAAGGTGAGAGATAGCAGCCACAATCATAAGTTGAACAACAGTCATCACAGGTTCAAAGTGTGAAAAGCACAAGCAGTCCGGCCTGGCTATTTTAAGCTTCACTTGCACTCACAGCTGGCAATGTGTGAGAAATGCAGCCCCCTTCTGAAAGCAGTGGGTGATGGAGGAGGGAGGGAGGAGAGAGAACAGAAAGAGAGAGAACCAGAATTTCCTATGTTAAATATTAATTATATGTGGGTGGTATTTTTTAAAACATACCCAGGAGTTGCTATTGAAATGCAAATGTGTGTTTATTGCCATGAGGGAGATGTTGTAAAAGAGAAAAAAAAAAATAGACAATACCCAGAGCTGGAAATTGCCCCCTGGGCCAAGGGCAGATGTTGGGTAAGAACACAAACATGCAGGGAGGACAGGAAGAAGGGAGTAGGAACAAGGGGGAAAAAAAGGACCAGAAAGAAGTAGAAAAGACCACCATGGACATCCCAGGAGAACTGATTAAAAAGTCACAGCTGAGCCAAGCCTTTGTTACAAACCAAGAAAGAATTCTCAGGATTTAATGCATAGAGTGGTCAACTAGTGAGAATTTAAAGACTTCTCAACTGAAGTAAAAATGGCAAAAATTGATCTATGCCTCCTTAACAATTGGCAGCGTAATGGTAAATGGTAGCAAATGGTAATAATTGATCTATGTTTCCTTAAGTCTTCTCAAGAAAAGCAAAAATAGTAAAAATTGGTGTATGCTGCTTTAGCAATATAACATAACACTGCACCTGATGAGATAAGAACCAGATATTCCCTCTCCTTGTAGTGAAAAGTTGGATTAGACATAAAACAGGCTTAGAAAACTCAAGTATAGAGCAGAAAAGTGGTATCACTGGAAATGCAATAGAAAAGAGAAATCGCTGAATTGAGGTAATGTTTACTGAAGAGATTTCCCATTAACCTTTCCTACTCACTGAATAATGGCAGAGAAGAAAACTGAAGATGTGCTAGCAATGGGTCTGGAGGAAATGGGGAAAAGCCAAATAATCACATGTGCCATTGTTTTATCACTTCCCCACTTTAAGACATCCTGAAATATGAATAAAAACAACATCTAGATATGCTTATAGACTTAGACAAAATCAATAATCAACAAACCATTGCTATTTCTGGGCAGCTTAACATATAAAGGCAAAGTGCTAAGGAAACTTAAATATGTATAGACTGGATGGAAAGCAGAGCTAGAACTAAATTCATAACTTCGTGTCTCCTACAGACACATAGTGCCTTTGTATGTGACTCCATGTATGTTTGTATGAAGTATTGTCGAACTATGTATTTCATTTAGAGATAAAATCCAAGTCAAAGGGAATTTAAAATCAGTTTTCTTAATTGATGTGTTCAACCAAAACTTACGTGTAAGTGCTTACTAATGTGCCACATGCAATTTTGGGTCCTGAAGATAAAGCAGTGAGCAAAGATGGACATAGAGCATGAACTTTTTGGCCAGATCACAGAAATGCAAGAGTGTTTGGGAGTCTCCCTGGAAGATCACTACCTGAGTTGCCCAGGCCTTTTATTCTTAATGAGATGGACAATAAGGAATCATTAAAAGTGTTTTTCTCAGAGGAAAGGCAGAAGCAATTTATACTACACAAAGACGAATGCATTAGCTATGTGCAAAATAGATGGGAGGGAGAATCGAGAATTTGAAAGATTGGAAACCTATTTCTTGAGGTTGATGCATTAACATAGTTATGAGGACAAAGAAAAATTAATTACAGTGGTGTCAATGAGAGTATAAAACAAGCGATCAGATCTTTGTCAGAACTGGCAGAAGTTGGGAACAATTGCAGATGATAAGAGAGAGAAGGGAGCACAAAAAATTAAAAGTGTTTAATTAAGAAAGACCACATGATAGAGGTCAATTTACTAATAAAAGTGACCTAAATTATTCTAAGAATCACATAACACCAAGAAATCAGTAAGTTCATTAAGTTTTCCTTAAATTGGTGGTAACTGATAAGACATGTCAGAATGCTAACAGCTCTCTAGGCACTGGGGTCAAGAGTGGGGCTTAGACTTCAATGTTACTTATCTTAAATTCATCAGTAAGATCCATAATGTTAACACACACTGCATTAGAGCTAACAGTTTGTTTTACAATTGATGGAGATGCCCTTCATCACTCCTAAAAGAAAGATAAGTGTTGGAGGAAAAATACACATTTGAGAATGAGCTCTTTTTTAATCAATAAGGACATGAAGTCACCTCCTTTCACAGAAGAGAAAATCCTCATAATTTTTCCTCTAATGCCGACGTGCCACATACTAGTTATGTGGCTTGGATAAGAAAGGCAACACGCTATGGTTAAACACACACTAAAACTGAAAACTCAAGTAACATTCATTCATTCATTCAACAAGACTTCCTTGAACATCCTCTTCTTGCTAGGAACCATTCATGAACCCGTAGAGAGGACAGAGAAAATAGCATCAGATGATAATAGTGAAGCATAAGACAACACGGTATATTAAGAATGCTACTGGGGAACACAGGAAAGCTACTCTTGGCTATGGAAATTTCATGAAGGGAGTAAAATCTGAACCTCTTCTCAAGGGCTGAGCAGGAGTTCGCCATATGTATCCACCAAGGATGACGTTCCCAGTAGAAAGAACTGAGCCGTCATCAGTTCACTAAATCCCATTGGGTTGTCATTTAAATGCTGTCTTTTGAAACCAAGCTTGTAAATCTTAAATGCAAAAGTATTTCTGTTTCTTTTAATTTATTTATTATTATTATTATACTTTAAGTTCTAGGGTACATGTGCATAACGCGCAGGTTTGTTACATATGTATACTTGTGCCATGTTGCTGTGCTGCACCCATCAACTCGTCAGCACCCATCAACTCGTCATTTACATCAGGTATAACTCCCATTGCAATCCCTCCCCGCTCCCCACTCCCCATGATAGGCCCCAGTGTGTGATGTTCCCCTTCTCGAGTCCAAGTGATCTCATTGTTCAGTTCCCACCTATGAGTGAGAACATGCAGTGTTTGGTTTTCTGTTCTTGTGATACTTTGCTAAGAATGATGGTTTCCAGCTGCATCCATGTCCCTACAAAGGACACAAACTCATCCTTTTTTATGGCTGCATAGTATTCCATGGTGTATATGTGCCACATTTTCTTAATCCAGTCTGTCACTGATGGACATTTGGGTTGATTCCAAGTCTTTGCTATTGTGAATAGTGCCGCAATAAACACACGTGTGCATGTGTCTTTATAGCAGCATGATTTATAATCCTTTGGGTATATACCCAGTAATGGGATGGCTGGGTCGTATGGGACTTCTAGTTCTAGATCTTTGAGGAATCGCCATACTGTTTTCCATAATGGTTGAACTAGTTTACAATCCCACCAACAGTGTAAAAGTGTTCCTATTTCTCCACATCCTCTCCAGCACCTGTTGTTTCCTGACTTTTTAATGATCACCATTTTAACTGGTGTGAGATGGTATCTCATTGTGGTTTTGATTTGCATTTCTCTGATGGCCAGTGATGATGAGCATTTTTTCATGTGTCTGTTGGCTGTATGAATGTCTTCTTTTGAGAAATGTCTGTTCATATCCTTTGCCCACATTTTGATGGGGTTGTTTGTTTTTTTCTTGTAAATTTGTTTGAGTTCTTTGTAGGTTCTGGATATTAGCCCTTTGTCAGATGAGTAGATTGCAAAAATTTTCTCCCATTCTGTAGGTTGCCTGTTCACTCTGATGGTAGTTTCTTTTGCTGTGCAGAAGCTCTTTAGTTTAATTAGATCTCATTTGTCAATGTTGGCTTTTGCTGCCGTTGCTTTTGGTGTTTTAGACGTGAAGCCTTTGCCCATGCCTATGTCCTGAATGGTACTACCTAGGTTTTCTTCTAGGATTTTTATGGTATTAGGTCTAACATTTAAGTCTCTAATCCATCTTGAATTAATTTTCGTATAAGGAGTAAGGAAAGGATCCAGTTTCAGCTTTCTACTTATGGCTAGCCAATTTTCCCAGCACCATTTATTAAATAGGGAATCCTTTCCCCATTTCTTGTTTCTCTCAGGTTTGTCAAAGATCAGATGGCTGTAGATGTGTGGTATTATTTCTGAGGACTCTGTTCTGTTCCATTGGTCTATATCTCTGTTTTGGTACCAGTACCATGCTGTTTTGGTTACTGTAGCCTTGCAGTATAGTTTGAAGTCAGGTAGCGTGATGCCTCCAGCTTTGTTCTTTTGACTTAGGATTGTCTTGGAGATGCGGGCTCTTTTTTGGTTCCATATGAACTTTAAAGCAGTTTTTTCCAATTCTGTGAAGAAACTCATTGGTAGCTTGATGGGGATGGCATTGAATCTATAAATAACCTTGGGCAGTATGGCCATTTTCACGATATTGATTCTTCCTATCCATGAGCATGGTATGTTCTTCCATTTGTTTGTGTCCTCTTTTATTTCACTGAGCAGTGGTTTGTAGTTCTCCTTGAAGAGGTCCTTTTCATCCCTTGTAAGTTGGATTCCTAGGTATTTTATTCTCTTTGAAGCGATTGTGAATGGAAGTTCATTCATGATTTGGCTCTCTGTTTGTCTGTTACTGGTGTATAAGAATGCTTGTGATTTTTGCATATTAATTTTGTATCCTGGGACTTTGCTGAAGTTGCTTATCAGCTTAAGGAGATTTTGGGCTGAGACAATGGGGTGTTCTAAATATACAATCATGTCATCTGCGAAGAGGGACAATTTGACTTCTTCTTTTCCTAACTGAATCCCCTTGATTTCTTTCTCTTGCCTGATTGCCCTAGCCAGAACTTCCAACACTATGTTGAATAGGAGTGGTGAGAGAGGGCATCCCTGTCTTGTACCAGTTTTCAAAGGGAATTTTTCCAGTTTTTGCCCATTCAGTATGATATTGGCTGTGGGTTTAAGTATTTCTTTCCAAAGAATAAAATACATCACTTTGAGAAGAGATTAAAAGAGTTGAGAATGGTAGAAATTACTGTCTTTGGGATAAATTAATTAGAAATTTTATGAAAGCATAAAAGAGTTGAGCAAGAATCACATTTTCCACATTGATATCTGAGTAATGTGGACAGATAAAGTATGTGTTTAGATAGCAGCCTATAAATTCAGTATTTTTACAATGTACATGAGTTTTTACAGGATTCTTCAATGTTTAATTCTTGTTTATTTTACTGAAAAGCCCTTAATAGTCTTAATTTTTTAAGTACACAATTGAAGAATTCTGTTCAACTGTATTGTCATTTAGAAACTTACTGATCTATCAATGTGTCAATCAATTATTAGAAGTGGAGCAGTAAGAGTTTGTCTTTTGAAATGGTAATTACTTGATTCTATACCATAATTCACAGTAAATGTAATAAGAAATAGTTTTTATTACATGTCCTTCAACAATAAAATTCTTAAAATACTGTAATTTATTTGAGATAGAGGTTATACCATGTATTTTAAGGATACCTTCTAGAAATGATGTATTGAAACAACATGGTTAGATTTGCACTAACTGATCTCTAAATTAGAATGATACAGCAGTCTTGAAAGAGAAAAAACAATCAAACTGCAATTTTCTGATCTTCTTTAATCCATTTAATGCTCTTATAAAACAGAGGCAATTCTTATTATTCAAAATAGTTACATTCTATAAAGTCACCATGAACACTGAATTAGCAAATACTAAATCATTGCTCCTGAGGGAGATATAGAAATAGGTTCCTGGGAGCCTCTGGCCACAATAATTTTATCGACCAATCAATGTAAAACCTTGCTTTATGTGTGTTTTTTTTTTAAAGACACCTTACCTAATCTATATTGTTGATTCATTTACACTGAACTAATGGCCAACATTACTGTAATGGCTGAATGAAGTTTATATGACATACGTACTTTCTCCATATGGCACATCACATCTTTCTTGTGCTTAAGAACACTAGACAGTACTTCAGCATCATGCTTGGGGACCATTGTAAACAGTGAAATTACCAACAAAAGTACACAAAATGTGAAAAACATGTCACTCAGTAGACTGTGAAAAGGACAGGTCTTTATAGTATGACAGCTGAAATAAGAAGGCAGTGTTGCCTTGTTTATCCTCAGCTGGGAATGTGCAGAGTAGATGACTCACATTTTTTCACTCCATGCATGTTCAAGAATAACTGCAAAGTGCCCCAGTATTGATTTGGAGGACACAAATAAATTTTAGCAAGTAGGTGAATCTACAAACATGGAGTCTTCAAA
The DNA here is from genome assembly GCF_047675955.1 of Chlorocebus sabaeus. Classification (NCBI taxonomy): domain Eukaryota; kingdom Metazoa; phylum Chordata; class Mammalia; order Primates; family Cercopithecidae; genus Chlorocebus; species Chlorocebus sabaeus. The sequence goes on from NC_132910.1 coordinate 32,386,011, forward strand.
GAATGGAAATTTTGACGACAGTTATTATTAATAATATTTAATAAGGAAACAGAGACTCAGAAAGCATACATAATTCACACAAAGATATCCAGCTAGGAAATAACTAGTTGAATAATTATTCAAACCTAGCCTCACGTAAGGACACTAGCCTTAACTCGTTTTTCCAAATAGTGTGATAGAAGGATTAGGAACACAGGTTCTGGAACCTGAGTGTCTGGGTTCCAGTGTTAATGGTACCATTTATTAGCTGTTTGATCTTGAAATATAAGATAACTCTTCTGATATGATTTGGCTGTGTCTCCACCCAAATTTCATCTTGAATTGTAGTTCCCATAATCCCCACACATCATGGGAAGGACCAGATGGAGATAATTGAATCATAGAGGTGGTTTCCCTCATCCTGTTCTCCTGATAGTTTTCATGGGATCTGATGGTTTTTATAAAGGACTTCTCCCATACCTGGACACTCATTTCTCTCTCCTGCTGCCATGTGAAGAAGGACATGTTTGCTTCCCTTTCTGCCATGATTGTAAGTTTCCTGAGGCCTCCCCAGCCATGTGGAACTGTGAGTCAATTAAACTTCTTTTCTTTATAAATTATCCAGTCTCAGGCAGTTCTTTATAGTAGAGCGAGACCAGACTAATAAAGTAAATTTGTACCAGGTATATTGGGGCACTGCTGTAAAGACACGAAATTGTGGATGTGACTTTGGAACTGGGTAACAGGAAGAGATTGGAATAGGTTGGAGGGCTCAGAAGAAGACAGGAAAATTTGAAACTTCCTAGACATGGAGGGCTCAGAAGACAGGAAGATATGGGAAAGTTTGGAACTTCCTAGAAACCTGTTGAAAGACTTTGACCAAAATGCTGATACTGATATGAACAATAAAGTGTGGGTTGAGGTGATCTCAGATGGAGATAAGAAACTTATTGGGAACTGGAGTAAAGGTCATTCTTGCTATGCAAAGAGACTGGTGGCATTTTGTCCCTGTCTTAGAGATCTATGGAACTTTGAACTTGAGAGAGACAATTTAGAGTATCTGGTGGAAGAAATGTCTAAGCAGCAAAGCGTTCAAGAAGAAGCAGAGCAAAAATGTTTGGAAAATTTGCAGCTTGGTGATGTGATAGAAAAGAAAAACCATTTTTCTGGGGAGAAATTCAACCCCCTGCAGAAATTTGCATAAGTAACAAGGACAAGACAATGGGAAAATGTCTCCAGGGCAGGTCAGAGACCTTGATGGGAGCCCCTCTCATCACAGGCCCAGAGGCCTAAGAGAGAAAAAAAATGGTATCCTGGGCCAGGGCCAACCCCTCCGCCCCCCGCCACCATGTGGACCTTGGGACTTAGTACCCTGCATCCCAGCTGCCCCATCCATGGCTAAAAGTGGCCAAGGTACAGCTCAGGTCATTGTTTCAGAGAGTGCAAGCCACAAGCCTTGGCAGCTTCCACATGCTATTGGATCAGCAGGTGTGCAGAAGGCAAGAATTGAGGTTTGGGAATTTCTGCTTAGGTTTCAGAGGATGTATGGAAATGCCTGGATGTCCAGGCAGAATTCTGCTGCAGGGGAAGAGCCCTCAAGGAGAATCTTTACTAGGGCGATGCAGAAGGTAATATGGGGAGGGAGCCCCCACACAGAGTTCCCACTGGGGCACTGCCTAGTGTAACTGTGAGATGAGGACCACCATCCTCCAGACCCCAGAATGGTAGATCCACCTACAATTTGCACTGTGTATCTGGAAAAGCCATAGACACTCAATGCCAGCCATGAAAGCAGCCAGGAGTGGGGCTGTACCCTGCAAAGCTACAGGGTGGAACTGCCCAAGGTCATGGAATCCCACCTCTTGTATCAGTGTGACCTGGATGTGAGACATGGAGTCAAAAGAGATAATTTGGAAACTTTAACAGTTAATGACTGTGCTTTTGGATTTCAACCTTGTACAGGGCCTGTAGCCCCTTTGTTTTGGCCAATTTCTCTCATTTGGAATGAGTATATGTATCTAATACCTGTACCCCCATTGTATCTAGGAAGTAACTAACTTGCTTTTGATTTTACAGGCTAATAGGCAGATGAACTTGCCTTGTCTCACATGAGACTTTGGACTTGGACTTTTGGGTTAATGCTGGAATGAGTTAAGACTTTGGGGAACTGTTGGAAGGGCATAATTGTGTTTTGAATTCTGAGGACATGAGATTTAGGGAGGGGTCAGGGCGGAATGATATGATTTGACTGTTTCCCCACCTAAATCTCATCCTAAATTGTAATTCCCATAATCCCCATGTGTTAGGGGAAGGACTAAATGAAGACAATGCAATCATGAAGCAATTTCCCTTGTCCTGTTCTCATGATAGTGAGTTAGTTCTCACGAGATCTGACGGTTTTATAAGGGATTTCCCTCTTCGCTGGGCACTCATTTCTCTCTTCTGCTGCCATGTGAAAAAGAACATGTTTGCTTCCTTTTCTGCCATGATTGTAAGTTTCCTAAGGCTTCCCTGATTCCACCTCTTCTCTATAAAATGTTTTTACCCTTGTGAAACTGTGGAACTGTGAGTCCTGTGGAACTGTGAGTCAATTAAACCTATTTCCTTTATAAATTACCCAGTCTTGGGAAGTTCTTTTTAGCAGTGTGAGAATGAACTAATATACCCTAAAAGACTAATTATGTACACGGGTTAAATGGAGACAAGAACAATCACTACATAATTGGAAGATTATGAGGATTAAATAAATAATGCCTGTAAAGTGACTAGCACAGTGCTTAGCACACAAAAGTGCCCAGTGAATGTTAACTACCTAAACTGTCTATTATTCTGTCTGTAGCTACTATATGTTGAATACCAACTGAATCAAACACTGAACCGGGAAAGTGATATTTTACATACTCTTTCCCAACAATCTATGACAAGAGTAAAAACATATTATAGATAAGAGGGGGAATCAGGGAGTTGTTAATCAAAGATTACATAGTTCCACTTATGCAAGATGAATAAATCCAAGCAATCTACTGTATAGCACAGTGCATACAATTAACAATATGGTATTGTTTACTTAAATATTGTTAAGAAAGCTTTAGGACATTCGTCTAAGCAAAGATTTTATGTCTAAGACTTCAAAACTGCAGGTAACCGAAACAAAAATAGACAAATTGAACTATACTAAACTTACAAGCATCAGCACAGCAAAGGAAACAATCGACAGAGTGAAGAGGCAATCTGTAAAATGGGAGAAAATATTTACAAACTATTCATCCAACCAGGGATTAATGTCCAAAATAAACAAGGAATTTAACAGCAAAAATAAAAAATAAAAATAAAAAAAATAAAAAAATAGAAATTAAAACGGAAACAAAAACAAAAACAAATAGTCAGATTAAAAAGTGGGCCAAGACTCTGAATAGACGTTTAAAGAAGACATATAAATGGGTAAGAAGTTTATGAAAAAAAGCCCAACATTGCTAATCATCAGGGTAATACAAATCAAAACCACAACAAGAGATAACCTCATTCCAGTTAGAATGGCTGTGATATGGTTTGGCTATGTGTCCCCACGCAAATCTCATCTTGAATTGTACTGCCATAATTCCCACATGTTGTGAGAGGGACTTGGTGGGAGATAATTCAATGCTGGGGGTGGTTTCCCCCATGTTGTTCTTATGATAGTGAGTAAGTCTCACGAGATGTGATAGTTCTATCATGGGTTTCTGCTTTTGCATCTTCCTCATTCTCTCCTTGCCTGATGCCATCCATGTAAGACATGATTTGCTCCTCCTTGCCTTCCACCATGATTGTGAGGGCTCCCCAGCCATGTGGAACTGTAAGTTCAATGAAGCTCTTTCTTGTATAAATTGCCCAGTCTTGGTTATGTCTTTATCAGCAGCATGAAAGCAGAATAATACAGTAAATTGGTACCAGCAGAGTGGAGCATTGATGAAAAGACACCCAAAAATGTGGAAGCGACTTTGGAACTCCGTAACAGGCAGAGGTTAAAACAGTTTGGAAGACTCAGTAGAAGACAGGAAAATATGAGAAAGTTTGGAACTTCCTAGTGACTTGTTGAATGGCTTTGCCCAAAGTATTGATAGCGATATGAACTAGTAAGGCCCAGGTTGAGGTGTTCTCAGATGGACATGAGGAACTTGCTAGGACCTGGAACAAAGATGACTCTTACTATGTTTTAGCAAAGAGACTGGCAGCATTTTGCCTTACCCTAGAGATTTGTGGGACTTTGAACTTGAGAGAGATATTTAGGGTATCTGGTGGAAGAAATTTCTAAGCAGCAAAGCATTCAAAAGGTGACTTGGGGACTGTTAAAAGCATTCAGTTTTATAAGGGAAACTAAGCATAAAAGCTTGAAAAACTTGCAGCCTGATGATGTGATAGAAAATAAAATCCCATTTTCTAAGGAGAAATTCCAGCTGGCTGCAGAAATTTGCATAAGTAACAAGGAGCCAAATGTCAATCCCTAAGACAATGGGGACAATGTCTCTAGTGGATGTCAGAGGTCTTCATGGCAGCCCCTCCTATCACAGGCCTGGAGACTAAGGAGGAAAAAGGAAAAAGTGGTTTTGTGAATCGGGCCCAGGGACCCAAACTATGTGCAGCCTAGGGACTTGGTGCCCTGTGTCCTAGCTGCTTCAACTGTGGCTGAAAGGGGCCAACATAGAGGTAAGGCCGTGGCTTCAGAGGGTGCAAGCCCCATGCCTTGGCAGCTTCCATGTGGTGTTGAGCCTATGGGGGCACAAAAGTCAAGAATTGAGGTTTGGGACCCTCTGCCTAGATTTCAGAAGATGTATGAAAATGCCTGGATGTCCAGGCAGAAGTTTGCTGCAGGGGCAGGGCTTTCATGGAGAACCTCTGCTAGGGCATTGCAGAAGAGAAATGTGGGGTCAGAGGCCCCACACAAAGTCTCTACTGGATACTGCCTAGTAGAACTGTGAGAAGAGGGCCACCATCTTCTAGACCCCAGAATGGTAGATCCATAGCTTGCTCCATGCACCTGGAACAGCCACAGGCACTGAATGTCAGACTGTGAAAGCAGCCAGGAGGGAGGCTGTACCCTGCAAAGCCACAGAGGCAGAGCTGCCCAAGATCATTGGAACATACCTCTTGCATCAGCATGAACTGGATATGAGACATGGAATAAAAGGAGTTAATTTTGGAGCTTTAAGATTTGACTGCTCCACTGGACTTTGAACTAGAATGGGGCCTGTAGCCCCTTTGTTGTGGCCAATTTCTCCCATTTGAAATGGTTGTATTTACCCAATGCCTGGACCCCATTGTATCTAGGACATAACTAGCTTCTTCTGATTTTACAGGCTCATAAGCAGAAGCGACTTTCCTTGTCTCAGATGAGACTTTGTACTGTGGACTTTTGAGTTAATGCTGAAATGAGCTAAGACTTTAGGTGACTGTTGGGAAGGCATGGTTAGTTTTGAAATGTGAGGACATGAGATTTGTCAGGGGCCAGGGGCTGCATCATATGGTTTGGCAATGTGACCCCACTGAAATCATATCTTGAATTATACTCTCATAATTACCAAGTGTTGTGAGAGGGACCTGGTGGGAAATAATTGAATCATGGGGGCGGTTCCCCCAAACTGTGTTTGCGGCAGTAAATAAGTCTCATGATATCTGATGATTTTATCAGGGTTTCTGCTTTGCGTCTTCCTCATTCTTTCTTTGCCTGCTGCCATCCATGTAAAATGAGACTTGCTTCTCCTTGCCTTCTGCCATGATTGTGGGGCTTCCTTAGCCATATGGAACTCTAAGTCCAATTAAACCTCTTTCTTTTGTAAATCGCCCAATCTTGAGTATCTCTTTATCAGCAGCATGAAAATTAACTAATACAGGCTGCTGTCAGAAAGACAGAAAATAAATTCAAGTGAAGACACAGAGAAAAGAGAACTCTTATACACTGTTGGTGAGAATTTAAATTAATTAGTATAAACATGGAAAAGTGTGGAGGTTTCTCAAAAATCTAAAAAGTGGAACTACCATGCAATCCAGCAATCCTACTCCTGGATGCTTATCCAAAGGGGAAAAAAAAAGCCAGTATATTGAAGAGACACGTATACTCCCAGATTTATAGCAGCACTATTCATACACAATAGCCAAAGTATGGAATCTACCTAAATGTTCACCAATAAACTGATGGATAAAGAAAATGTAGTGTATATACACAACAAAATTCTACTCTACCAGGAATCTTCTATAATGTGAACAGACATTGTCTAATCAGCTAAAGGTCTTAAAAGTAAAGACTGAGGCCTCCTGAGGAAGAAGAAATTCTGTCTGAAGACTGCAACATACAAATGTTTACTGTTTCCATCCTGCAAACCTGCCCTACAGATCCCAGATGTGCCTGTTCCCATAGCCGCATGATCCACGTTATTAAAATAAATCTCTTTAGATAGGTAGGTAGATTAGATAGACAGATGACAGACAGATGATAGATAGATGATAGAAGATAGACAGACAGATAGATAGATAGATAGATAGATAGATAGATAGATAGATAGATGAAATAGATATCTCTGTGTGTTTGTGTATGTGGCCTATTTGTTCTATTTCTCTGGAAAATCTTGACAAATACAGTGACCAACCATCCTGGTTTGCCCAAGAAAGAGCGGCTGTGTGGGACAGGAACATTTCAGTGATAAGACCAGGATAGTCATGAACAAACTAAGACAAGTTGCTCACACTAAAGTGGTTCTTTTCTGCAGCAAATTGCCTGGTGTAAAGGAACATTATACACATAGGTTTTCAGGATTATTCCAATTATTTCTGGAACAAGTGATCCAACCAATCACAAGTCAAATGATATTAACTTAGCGCTACACTAGGTTGTGTGTGTGTGTGTACCAATGATGTGAAAGCAAGGTAGTTCCAGAACCTTCACAACACCGCAAATGGAAAAACTGTCCCCATTAAACAATTACTCTCTCCAACTCCAGGATTTGCCTCTTCTGAATATTTTATATAAGTTAAATTTTTTAAAATATGGCCTTTGTGATCAAGGAAAAACTGACACAGATGTTCATAGCAGTTCTATTTGTAATAGCCAAAACAAGGAAACATGCCAAATGTCCATCAACGTTTGAGTATTGATGAAGAATAAACAAAATGTGGTATATCCATACAAGGAAGCATATTTGACAATGAAAGGAATAAGTGCTGATACAGGCTACAACATGCATGAACCTTGAAAACATCATAATAAACATACAAGGTTTTACAAAGGAGTACAGAGAACATTTTTTTAAAAAACCTTTTAAAAAAATGTTCATTCTGGACCACATGGTAAATTTTGCCAAAGTTCTTTCCCAACTATGTAGTTTCCCTATATTAGCAGTACTCTCCATGTACTAGTCTTTTCAGAAACCACTTAAGAACCCTATTCCACTTCCAAAGGAAGCTTAGAAATTTAGGAGAATGGCTTTATTAATTTTATCTTCCAAATATCCAAATAATATTATATACAAATATGCAAACTTGTGGAGTCTTAATTAGGACAAAGAAGTCAGGTTGGCGGGACCAAGGTAAAGCAAAAGAGAAAGCAGATAAGCTACAATTCTACCTTCCTTTATGTTTCAGGACACATAGCCCTGCTGTGCAAATAACTCACAATCTTCCTGCACCTGAAGATCAACAGACCCCAGGCTGACAGAAAAATGCAAGTTAACTCACTGCACCCTTGGCATTATCAGTGCTTCACAAAGCCCTCTTCAGCACACAGCACAAGCGCCATTCTATAAAATCCCCAGAAAGACTTTGTTTCCTGGCAGTTAGCTCCTTTCTTGTTGATGTGCCCATTGCACTCTTGCAACGTATTTTCACACTTTCTCTAATAAATCTGCCTGTCTCTACCTACAGCTGAGACTTGGCAACTTACAAAAGGAAGAGTGGTTTAATGGACACAGTTCCATGTGGCTGCTGAGGCCTCACAATTAAGGTGGAAGGCAAGGAGTAGTAAGTCACATCTTACATGGATGGAAGCAGGCAAAGGGAGAGCTTGTGCAGGGAAACTCCCTCTTATAAAATCATCAGATCTTGTGAGACTTATTCACTATCACGAGAACAGCAGGGGAAAGACCTGCCCCCATGATTCAGTTCATTCTCACCAGGTCCATCCCACAACACATGGGAATTCAAAATGAGTTTTGGGTGGGGACATAGCCAAACTATATCATTCAACCTCTGGCCCCTCCCAAGTCTCATGTACTCACATTTCAAACCCAATCATGCCTTCCCAACAGTCCCCCAAAGTCTCACCTTATTTCAGCACTAACTCAAAAGTCCAAGTCCAAAGTCTCATCTCAGAAAAGGGGTCTTTTTTGCCTATGAGCCTGTAAAATCAAAAGTTAATTACTTCCTAGATACAACGGCAGTACAGACACTGGGTAAATATACCCATTCCAAATGGGAGAAATTGGCCAAAATAAAGGGGCTACAGGCCCCATTTTAGTTCAAAATTCAGTGGAGCAGTCAAATCTTAAAGCTCCAAAATTATCTCCTTTTATTCCATGTCTCACATCCAGTTCATTCTGATGCAAGAGGTATGTTCCCATGATCTTGGGCAGCTCTGCCTCTGTGGCCTTTGTAGGGTACAGCCTCCTTCCTGGCTGCTTTCACAGTCTGACATTGAGTGTCTGTGGCTGTTCCAGGTGCATGGAGCAAGCTATGGATCTACCATTCTGGGGTCTAGAAGATGGTGGCCCTCTTCTCACAGCTCCACTATGCGGTGTCCAGTAGGGACTTTGTGTGGGGCCTCTGACCCCACATTTCTCTTCTGCAATGCCCTAGCAGAGGTTCTCCATGAAAGCCCTGCCCCTGCAGCAAACTTCTGCCTGGATATCCAGGCATTTCCATACATCTTCTGAAATCTAGGCAGAGGGTCCCAAACCTCAATTCTTGACTTTTGTGCCCCCACAGGCTCAACACCACATGGAAGCTGCCAAGGTATGGGGCTCACACCCTCTGAAGCCACAGCCTGAGGTGTACCTTGGCCCATTTTAGTCATAATCAGAGTGACTGAGACACAGACCACCAAGTCCTTAGACTGCACTCATCATGGGGACCCTAGGTCCGGCCCACAAAACCACTTTTCCTTCTTGACCTCTCAGCCTGTAATGGGAGGAACTGCCATAAAGACCTACGACATGTCCTGGAGACATTTTCCCCATTGTCTTGGGGATTAACTTTCAGCTCCTTATTACTTATGCAAATTTCTGCAGCCACTTGAATTTCTCCTTAGAAAATGGGATTTTCTTTTCTATCCCATTGTCAGGCTGCAAATTTTTCAAACTTTTATGCTCTGCTTCCCTTATAAAACTGAATGCCTTTAATAGCCCCCAAGTCACCTCTTGAATGTTTTGCTGTTTAGAATTTTTCCACCAGAAACCCTAAATCATTTCTCTCAAGTTCGAAGTTTCACAAATATCTAGGGCAGGGGCAAAATGCCACCACTCTCTTTGCTAAAATCTAACAGGAGTCACCTCTACTCCACTTCCCAACAAGTTCCTCATCTCCATCTGAGACCACCTCAGCCTGGACTTTGTTGTCCATATCACTTTCAGTATTTTGGTCAAAGCCATTCAGCAAGTCTCTAGGAAGTTCCAAACATTCCCATAGTTTTCTGTATTCTTCTGAGCCCTCCAAACTGTTTCAACCTCTTCCTGTTACCCAGTTCCAAAGTTTCTTCCACATTTTTTGGTATCTTTTCAGTAGCATCCCACTCTACTGGTACCAATTTACTGTATTAGGCTGTTTTCATGCTGCTAATAAAGACACACCTGAGACTGGGAAGAAAAAGATGTTTATGGACTTATAGTTCCACATGGCTAGGGAGGCCTCACAGTCATGGCAGAAGGCAAACAGGAGAAAGTCATGTCTTTCATGGATGATGGCAGGCAAAGAGAGAGTTTTTGCTGGGGAACTCTTCTTTTTCAGATCATCATATCTCATGAGACTTCTTCACTATTGTGAAAACAGCACGTGAAAGACCTGCCCCCATGATTCAAATACCCCTCACTGGGTCCCTCCCACAACATGTAGGAACTGTGGGAGTTACAATTCTTGATGAGATTTGGGTGGGGGCACAGTCAAACCACATTACCACCCATGCCAGTGGTCCATATAGTCTTTGATCACCTATGACACTTATGGGGTGTGTGTGTGTGTGTGTGTGTGTGTGTGTGTGTGTGTGTGAGAGAGAGAGACAGAGAGAGAGGGAGAGAGAAAGTGAGACGAAGGGAGAGAGAGACAGATACATAGAGAAACTAAGTCTTAGGGAAAATCAGTAAATTACCCAAGATCATAATTTAGATACAGGCAAAGCCAGGGCTCTGCTCTGATATCTAAGCCCATTCTGTTATGTGTATGACATGTACAAAACCATTAACACTCATTTTATTAAGCGGCAAATCAGCGGAGTGAAATTCAAATTTAAGTATGAAGTCTAATAGAAGGATGAGTACAATCAAGTGGGCTCAGTCAAGGAGATCATAATGTCATGTCAAGCATGTACTGTATTTCCAGTGATGTGGCACATTGAATTAAAAGCTTGCCTGAAGGAATTGAGTTTTAGGCAAAACTTTATAGAACCAAGGAACACATTAGGAGAGAGAATGAGGGAAAGGGTTTCAGGGTTTAAATCATTTATTCATGCATTCAACAACTATTTATTGAACAGTTACTATGTGCCAGATGCTTTTCATAGTATTGAGGCAAAAACTGTCCTCAGAGTCATGGAGTTTGCAGTACAGAGTAGGTAGGTTACTAGCAGCAAATAAAATAGATGTATTGAGTTTCTGGAAAAAAAATGAAAATGGAAATAAATTTGATGGAGGGGATTCACGGAAACCCTTGAATTCTGGACTAGGAAGTTCAAATGTTAAATGCATTAGGCCCTGGAGAGTCAACATAGATTTCTGAACAAGTATGAAGTGAAAGGTCATCCTTGGCTCTTCCAGTCCTGTCTCTATTTGGAAAGAGACAAGGGATACAAACAAATACCATCCTGAAACCAGCATGAATATGAGTACGTCCTGCCAGTGAAGAGCAGGGTAACAGTGGTATCTATGGAAGTGTAAAAGAAAGGCTTCCCACCTTTTCACAAGATTTTTTAAAAATCCCTACCCAGACTGACTTTAAGCCAGGCTTAGCTATAACATTCGGATATTACTCTCAGATAAAACACCTGTGTTAGGTAATAAAAGTCAACAACATTTCCTTTGTATCAAGAATTAATCTATATTTATCAATATTTTGTAGGACTTCCATCATAGCTGGGTAAATAGATGCAGATAGGTCCACCTCTCTGCACACAACTGGAGATAACTACTTCCACAAAATAACTCCAGTATGATGCTACTTAGATTCCATTTACAACCCTGCAATAAAACCAATAATAATACTTTGTACTTATGAACTGCCTCACACTGAAAATATCAAATGTTTTATAGACCATAAATTCTCCCAACACCCTTCACGAGAAAAAGAATTACTCTCTCCAATTAACAGGTAAACTAGAAACTAGCATAGCACAAGAACTCGCCCAAGGCCACTGAGGTAAGAGAGAGAGTCCACTTGTTCTGGAGGCTCAAGCAGGGCTGCTCCTCAGTAAAGTGGTGTGGTAGGCAACACTTTATATTGCATGCTGTTTCTGCTTCCCTTTTTCTGCTTTCCTTTTTTTGTTCTCTACCAACTTTTGGCAATTGTCCTAAGTTCCTCTTAAGGTGTTAACTGATACCAGTTGATAATGCTCAAGGTGTTAGCCTTCCCAGGGATATCTACATTTTATTAGGGGACTCTTGAAGTCTGGCTGAATGTCAAGAACCAAAGAAAGGACCTGTTGAATCACTGATGGAAAGACTGTTCCCGTCTCATAACTCACAAAGTGTCCTGCCCCAGAGGACGTTAACTCCTGTACCCTGCCACCGTAGAGACCATCCCCAGAAAGAAACCTCCTCTCCTCCTACATCAGTCAGTATCTTGAGGTTTTGCTTTGTTTCAAGGGCTAAAGTGGAAACAAAAGGAATTTCCTTTATGCCCAGAACTACCTGACATCAAGATTGGCCTGGTTCTGTCTGAACCATCTCTGTATTAGGAGGAGGCAGGATCCCTGAAAACATTTTGTAGCTCCATTCTTTGTGCCTAAATATTGTTAGTAAGTGAATTGTTTCCTGGCATTTCCTGGGACTACAAACACTGGCACCAGGTGGGATTTCTTTCACCTAACAGGAGAGACATTTACCATGGCATTTCCAAGGAGATCAACATTTGAAATCTCTTCCTACCTGAGGGCTGGAGGGAAATGGAACAATCTGAAACCACCGGGAAAAGGCCTGGTTGCCCCACTGCTTTTTGTTAGGACTTGTATCTGATTTCCTGAATTAATTTAAATAGCTAGTCTACTACTTATGTTTCAAGAGAAAAGTGGGAACTAGGAACTCAGGAACGGAGGTTTGCTGTAGGATTACCTGCATGTCTATTATGGCATCCATCATTTAAACGATTTGGAGAAAGTGGTCACACATTATGAGCAAGTGCTGAATGTAGAGAGAAAAAAAATTGTAGATGTTGCTTTTTTTTCTTTTTTAACCAATCATCACTGAAAGAAAAATGTGCTGCCTTTCTTCTAAGAAGAAAGCAAATTTCTGCTATCAACATGTAGTTCCTCTGTATAGCTCCTGTTGAGGCTATTGAGGTCTAGAGTAAGGCCAACTTAAAATTTTTTTAAAAAATGAAGCCTCTTCTTTTCATTTCTCTGCCATCTTAGATGACAGAATGAGGATATCACGAATTGTTCTTCAATATTCTTCTTTCAACTGCTTTCCTAAAGGGTATTTACTGAATACCTAGTGTAGGTAAAAAGCTCTCCACGTGCTATGCATGATTCTTGTCCTTAGAAAGCTGCATTCTAGCTGGATATGGTGGCGTACACCGATAGTCTCAGCTACTTGGGAGGCTGAAATGGAAGGAACCCCAGGAGTCAGAGGCTGCAGAAAGCTATGATGGAGCCACTGCACTTCAGCCTGAGTGACAGAGAGCCCATCTCTAAAAATAAAAGTTTTTAAAAGCTGCAATCTAAATAGAGATACAAACATACTCAAATGCCCATTTAATATTGTTATTTAACTTCTCATATGTCTATGTATCAAATCATAATAAGGAATGAAATCTGAAAGTCACTGATTTGGAGTGGATTAACATTTTGGTTTTGGTTGTGTGTCACATCACCAGGAAATTTGCTCTAGAATGTTTTAAAGCAAGAACAACTGTCACAAGACAGCAAAAGATTCCTTGGGGATATTCCTTGTCAGTGCCTGGGAATCCAAAAATACATCATGAACTAGCTACAAAGATAATCACGAATCTCTATTTGATTATTTGCATTTCCTTGAAAACATGTAATTCAATAAAATGTATTGCATACTTAGTATAGATGTGGGATTACAAAAATAGAAAAGCAGCAGCCCTCGCTCTTGCTTAGGATCTGTCAGCTCCCATTCTATTTTCATTCCTGTCCAGTCAAATCCTTCTCGGTTCACCCAGCACTACCCAGACACTCCTGCTCTGTTTACAGCTCAGCAATAGTTACCAGGATTGACAACGTAGATACTTGAAATATTTATATAGCATTTATGCAATCACTTTTCATTGCCCAGTAAAAGAACTGGTTTGCAGAACTTGGCTCATAGCCAGAGTCATCTTGATCTTAATTTTATAAGGCAAGAATTTACTCCAGAGTTCAAAAATTGAAAAACAGGGTGGAGGAGTTGTTGGTAGGTGATCATTTGTGGTCAAAGAAAGCTGTTTGCTTTTTCGTGGGCAGATATCCAGGGGCAGTTTTAAACTACTTCCTTCAAGGAAGAAACGCCAGAAAAACACCTGGAAACCCCGAAGCACATGTAAAGAGTAAAATTAGTCCCCAGTGGTGATATTTATCATTTCTACACCCCCATCTGTCCACATTTTTAAAGCATTCATCACCATACCTAAGCAACTTTAATTGATCCTGTTAAGGTTTTACATGGGTCATCTGAGCAGCTACACCTGGAAATTTTCGGGGTGAAAAGGCAGATGCCAGCAACCATGCTAATGAATGAATCTCTGAGTTGCTCAGGTGACAAATGAGATCACCTCCTTTAAGTGCCTTTCAGCTCCAGATACTGGAGGGTCAGTAACCTCTTCAACCCACAATCCCATTGCCAAGATCTCCTGGACTGCATTTAAGGGTAGGATTGGTGGGAAAGAAGAGGGACGAGAGGAGGAAGACTTAAGAAAGTGGAAGATGGTAAAGACAGGATAGTGAACCCAAGAGCCAGACAGGGGAGAAGGAAAGAGGTTGCTGCACATATTTCAGCACTGGCAGCTAATCCTTACCTATGGGGGCTTGGAGACATGACCACCTGGGAGAAAATGACTATAGAAAAATGAATGGAAATATTCAATGCATTGTGTAGGACACAAATGCCAGGGCAAGCAATAAATTTGTTATATTCTTAGAAACTCAATTCACAAAACAATCACAAAAGGAATTAAGTGATAAAAGAGAGATATGTTTTAAGAAGAAAACCATTTTTAAAGTAACAACTTCTCCCAAAAGACAAAAATCAGACTGGTAAACCGCTATATACAGAGATGGCTGATAAGACCAAGAGAGAGAAAACTGCTGGTATAAATAAGACCTTTCTGAAGCCATAAGAATTTAAACACAAATCACAGAGGAAGGATGCCAGCTGAACTGCCTGCAGAAAGAAACAGATTAGGACAGTGGGTCACGTTCCACAGAGCAGAGCCTGTAGGCTACACGTGGGAAACAGTACGAAGGGCACCTGAGCAGACTCTCCAAATATCAGATCACAAGGAATAAATCAACAGCCTGTGCAAGGAAAACCTTTAAGGTGGGCTCGCAAAATTTGTCATGCTGTGACTCAAAATAGTCTGCCTCTTTTTTTTTTTTTTGGTGTGGGGAGGCATAGTGATAAACTCTCATAGCATCATTATCAGCAGAAATTTTGAGTAAAAGTGGAATTGAATAATACAAAGGAAAATGTGACTATGTAAATTACTTATAAAACCTTAGTGTGGGCCGGGCATGGTGACTCATGCCTGTAATCCCAGCACTTTGGGAGGCTGAGACGGGTGGATCACATGAGGTCAGGAGTTCGAGACCAGCCTGACCAATGTGGTGAAACTCTGTCTCTACTAAAAATACCAAAAAAGTTAGCTGGGTGTGGTGATGCGTGCCTTTAATTTCAACTACTCAGGAGGCTGAGGCAGGAGAATTGCTTGAACCCAGGAGGCAGATTGCAGTGAGCTGAGATCACGCCATTGCACTCTTGCCTGGGTAACAAGAGCAAAACTCTATCTCAAACAAACAAACAAACAAACAAACAAAAAAAAACCTTAGTGTGCCTGTTGTTCTGATATGTTAATATGAACGAGGATGTAAGGCAGGCAGCATAAAAAGGGATTCCTGCTCTCATAATACAATTTCTTTATTTTTAATTAAATAGAAAAAATCAAAATGCTTTATATGATTATACAGATATAATCACACAGAAATATTCTATGCTCTTGGCATAGAAAACAGGACACTGGGAAGGTATATCTCAAAATGTTAATTTTGGCTTTGTTTGGGTTCTGTGACTATGAGTGATGCAAAAATACATAAAACACAGTTTCTGCCTTAAGAAGCTGACTAGTTCTTATTCTTTATTATATTTGTTTAGTCATCTTCACTTTTCATATCATTACAATTTTTTTTTTTTTTTTTTTTTTTTTGAGACGGAGTCTCGCTCTGTCGCCCAGGCTGGAGTGCAGTGGCCGATCTCAGCTCACTGCAAGCTCCACCTCCCGGGTTTACGCCATTCTCCTGCCTCAGCCTCCCGAGTAGCTGGGACTACAGGCACCCGCCACCCCGCCCGGCTAGTTTTTTGTATTTTTTAGTAGAGACGGGGTTTCACCATGTTAGCCAGGATGGTCTCGATCTCCTGACCTCGTGATCCGCCCGTCTCGGCCTCCCAAAGTGCTAGGATTACAGGCTTGAGCCACCGCGCCCGGCCCATATCATTACAATTTTATGGAATGTCTTAGTTTAGGGCAGTTGAAATGAAGTTCAAAAAGGAGGAAATAAGTAAAGGCTAAAATCAAATTATTTTGGGCTTTAGGAATATGATTATATATTTTTTATTCTGTATATTATATAAGAAAACAAATGTGTTTGGCAGGAGATATTTGATATGACACCCCTTTAGCTTATCACTATTCAATTTGATTCAGTTCAGCAAATATCTATTAAGCAGGTAATGGTATATAAGGAAATCAGGGGAAAGCAGGAGGAGTAAAAGTTGAATAACAATTCTGCCTTCGAGGTTCCTGCATCTAAAAAGAAGTAAATTCATGTAATTCTTCTTCCACTTCCTCCCAACCCCAATTGTATCCCCTGGATTCTTGTCTGATGTCCCTATTTAGGCAGAGGACAGGACCAAACCTTTGGGTAAAGTCCCCTGAATGACTGATTATTCTCAGTGTAAATCATTAAGAAAATGGGAGATCGTTAGTCACTGAACAGTCCCCCACAGGCAACCCTCCTTTCCAAGTGCTTTTCCTGTTGTCTGTGATATGTTTCCTCCAGACTTTATTATGGTTGTCTTTCAAATCATATAGGTCTCAGTTCAAATGCCATGTCCTCAGAGAGTCCCTTCCTAACCACCTCACCACCCTAGAATACCACCACTCCGCCCATTCTCAGCCAGAGAATCAGCCCACTTACCACACCCACATACACACCGTTCTTGATCTACTACTTTGTTTTACTGTTTTCATGGTACTTCTAGAAAAATCTTTTTTTTTTTTTTTGGTTTGAGTTTATGTCTATTTTTTTTTTTAATATAAACCCCATAAGGGTAGGGATTTCACAAGTCTCTTGTATGGCTATATCCTCAGCTTCCAGAATAGTGTCTGGTTCATAATGTACATTTGATGAATGTGTATGAACAAATGAGAGAGGGAACATCTGTTTCTGCCTCACTTGATCTTATTGTCTTGACCCTAGACTTTAAAAAAAAGAGACAAACTTTCACTTCATTCCCAATTGCATCTCCAGCACCTAGAAGAATGTCTGATTCATAGTGGATATTCAGTAAAATATTGTTAGCAAAAGTGATAGTAGGACAGGAGCCAGGAAGAAAAAGACCCAAAGAGCAGAAAATCAAGAGCAAAAATTTTTGCAAGACATATTAGTTTGGTGCAAAAGTACTTGCAGTTTTTGGCATTAAAAGTAATGGCAAAAACTGCAATTATTTTTGCACGAACCTAACATGTTGGTGTGCATTGATCTCTATGTTTATTCCCATGAGCCTGTAGTCAATTATTGTCAGCAAGTTTCAGGCTTGTCTCAAATCTGAGACAAAAATTAAGGATGATCTGTGTATTCAAGCTTAGGGCACAATAAGTGAGAAGAGAGTAGCATAATCCCTCAGTGCAGTGCAGTAGAAATAGGAATCAGTCAGAGAAGGATTGGTAGACGGAAAATTTCTGGAGAAGGAGTCAGACAAGAGGTCCAGCCACTCCCTCTCCAGGTGGATGTTCTCCCAGTACTGCCAAGTCTGGAGGAGCTGGGTTTTCTTTTATTAGAGAAACAGTCATTTCTTTATAAAAGTAAACAAAGGAAGCATATAACAGAATCTCTTAATGCTGTAAGTACTAAATACCATGAAAAGATAAAGGATTAAGAGCTCACAACACATCAGACTAATTAGGAATCACATCATGAGAAAGGTAGCATTTTCAGATGCATCTGAAAGAGGACAAATCAGGCAATGGAATATGCCAAGTGAAGGAAAGTGGAGAAGAAGCACATAGTAGGGTTGGTGCATAGGAGATAACATGAGAAAGGAGAGAGAGACAGAAAACTAGGTTGAGGACAAATTGGGCAAGGCTATGAGTACCAAACTGAGGTGTCTGGTGTTTTTTGTTTTTTGTTTTTTTAATTTAGTTGGCAATGAGCAGGTACTTATTGTTTTCTGAGAAAGTTTATAACATTTGTGAACTAAGTTTTAGGAACATAAATCTAGTGGCAGTGTTTACATGGTTACTATGGTAGGCAGGATTCTAAAATGACTCCCAGTGACCCATGATCTTGTATGATCCTCTCCATTTTGAATGTAGAAGGAAACTATGAATATGATGGTATATTACATGGTTCACTTGTGTTCAATGGCAAAGTCAACTTTAAGAATGGGATGTTATGCTTGGCAGGCCTCACTTCAGGCATGCTCTTTACAAAGATGGGGTTTCTTTCTGGAGAAAGAAATTAGAAGTACTGTATTCAACATGCAAAAAAGTATTTATTATTGGTTTTAATATGGAGGGGGAACACACAGAAAAAATGGCAAGTGACTTCTAGTAGCTGATAACAAGTCCTGGCTAAAAGTCACTAAGAATATGGAACCATGGTCCTACAATTACATATAAGGAATTGGATTCTGCAAAAATCTGAATGAGCTTAGAGGAGGATTTATACCCACAGCCTTCAGATAAGAATACCACCTGGCCAACACATTGAATGTGAGACCCTAAGCAGAGAACCCGGCTGAGTCACACTGAACTTCTAACTTACAGAATGATGAGATAATAAATGGGTGTTGTTTTAAGTCTCTAAGTTTGTAGTAATTTGTTATGCAGCAATAGAAATCAGATTTATCTGGAGTGGGGAAGAGCTGGAAGCTATTTAGGAGACTAACAACGTAGCCTAGATTAAAATAAATTAATAACTAAATGAAAGGGGTTGCAATAGAAAAAAGGAGAATAAATGAAAGAAATAGCAGAGCTAGCCTCTATGTGACTTAGTAATTAATTTATGATGCTCAGTGAGAAGGAGAAGGCGAATAGAAGTCTATGACTTGGAACCTGGATGGCTAAAATGGTAAGAGTGCCAACAGAAAGGTTCGGAAACCAAGAAATTAAGATGGATGACCAATTTCATTTTAGATGCACTGAATTTATGATACCAATAGGATAAACACAGTTTGTAAAAACTGGGTGGGGGAGCTGAAATACTGTAGACACTCAAGGTTGGAAATACTTGTGGAGTTATTGGTAATCAATACAAGCATATAACTCAAGTGAGTTAACTGGAGAAATAATGGAGAGAAAGATCGGTTTGAAGTTGGAAGAAGATCCCAGAAGAAAGACTTCGCCCACCTAAGTGTAGATTATATTCTTCCTCTATCTGAAATAACCCATCTAAAATGCCCTTGGAAAATCACCTACTTTGCTTTTAAATCTCAGTTCAACTACTGTCTCTTCCATGTAGCACTCTCTGCCTTACTCAGCCAGAAAAAAAAAAAAAAAAAAAAAAAAAAACACCTTAAGGTTTTTCAAGTGGTTATTCCTATCTCTCAAGTAGACTAAGTTTTCAGAGGACAGGAACCATTTCATTTTATCTTTGTATTTTCAACCCTAAATTGTCAAGAACACAATAGGTACTAAACATGTATTGAGCGAATGAATCAAAGATGGTAGTAATAAAAAGAGGAAGAAACCAAAACTTCACAACTGCTAATATAGTCTTACATAAGTATTCAATAATAATGGTTGATGGGAAGTTTTTAGAAAATAATTTTGTATTACTCAAGAATATCAATAAAGACAAGCATAATACACATGTATTCATACATATACACATGGGGTTTTTATAGTCAAAAGTAGAGTTTAATGCAACAGAATCCGCTAATCCACCAATCTGCTGTTGTTTTCTGTTTTAGAAATGCCTTCCTTTAACTCTCCTTATGTTTAGGAAAAAAGACTGATAAGAATCCTCTGATTCAGTAGTTGGCTACAACAGTCACAACCTCTAACATAAAATAGGAAAGACCTATTATTTAAAAATGAAAACAAATCTTAATTAATGCAACGCAACAGAGAAATCAAATACAAGGCACATGTACTACCAATACGTTTAACTCAGTTCCTCCTGAAAAGCTGCAAACCCTCCATACATCAAGGAAATCAGATGCTAAGCCAGAAATATGAATCCTATGATTTAAACCATTTGAGCAGAGGCATCTCAAGATGCCAGCATTCTGAAACAATTTAATCCATCCAAGGCTGGGATTCTGTCGCCTTTGATAAAAGAAACACTGTGCTACTGTCTTGAATATCACAAGGTGGCATCTCCAGGTGTGCTGATGAGGGAATTGTTTCTTTCCCATTTAATTTGCTTCCAATTCAATTTCCCAAGAAATCATTCCAAGAGTCTGGCAAGGGTGCCATTTATTTGTCATTGCTGGATATGCTGCTGCTGGCTTCATCCATTTCATCCATTGCTCCCTCTTCTTGGGTGTATGTTGGTTGCAAATGAGTTACTATAAGTCCAAAATTTGGTTGCTGCTAGTGTTCTCTGGTTTGCTGGCTCCCATATCCAGATTCTATTCTAGTCTGGAATTACAGCTGGAAATCTCTGTTAGGGATTATTCTACTTGCTCATCACCCCCTGTTACTTTGATTATTCTAAATGTAACGGTTGGTCATTAAAATATAAAGATGGGTATGCCTTGATCTGTGCCTTAGACAAAAACAGACAAGCGATTCTCTTAGGTCTCAGTCGACTCTTTTTAAGCATTTGCTATGTGCTAGGCACTATGCTAATCTCTTGACATGGACTATCCAATTATTCTTTACAACAACCCTGTGAGATGGCACTATTATTTTATGGTTATGGCTTAAATAACCAATTGGAGGCACAGCAAAGGGAAGGTAGCCATTGAAGGCATGCTGTCAGTCTTCAGTATCTATGAATGAAGAATCATGTGGAGTACAGAGTGGCAAATGTTGTCACAGAAATATGCACTGTAGCTAAAGGGAGGGAAGTCACAAAGATGGTTTCAAAGGGGAAGAGGATGAACTTTTAGCAATGAGGACTGGAGCTTGGGGGGACCCAGAGCTATATATTTAAAGGCCAGAGGTGACCACCAAGGCAGAAGAACTGAAAAAGAATTTTCTTCTGGATTTGGCATTCTCCCAGGGCAGAGTAAAGATGTCAGGAACGTTTGAGGCAGGCCTAGAAAGAGGAGGCAGATCACGGAACTGAGAGAGAGCAGAAAGGAATGGAAAAACAACCAATAGTTCACAGGGAAAAAATCAAAGACAGAGAGTTTCCAGGGCCTATTGAATTTTGCAATTAGATCTTCATTATTAATCACAAAAGCTATTATGTTCTTTATGCCAAGCAAAGATCAAACACATGATTTCATTTAATCCTCACAGCTACTCTTGAAGTACGTGTTATTATCTGCAGAACAGTTCCCGGGGTGGCTAAGGGCAAAATCCAAACCGCAGTGGGTTAAGAAGTGACTGAGTGGGGAGAATGTAGTCTAGATTTGGGATAAATTTAGGATAGAAAGGGATTGAGCCCCTACTAAAGGCTAGTGAGTGCGCCAGTCACTTTAGCACTGCTTTCTAATGTCATCCAAACAAAACTCTAAATGGAATGTGTTGTTTTTCACCATCAAAGAAGAAACTCAGATTTGGAGACATGGTGTGACTCCAGGAGACTATCTTCGTTTCAATCAACTCCATTGCCCCACAGAGGGGAAGAGGGATAAATGCAACAGACATTGACTGAGGATTTTACTGCATCTGGCCAAGAACTGCACTAAGAACATTTACATGGATTGCACACTGAAACTTCAGTTTAAATGCTAATTTCATTATTAATAGTCTGGTGATCTGGACTGAGGCCAGAAACCACACTCCCTGAGTTTGGATCTCAGTTCATTCACTTACTATGTATCCTTTTGCCTCAGTTTCCTCATCTGTAAAATGGGTTTTGTTGTGAAAATTATTTGGTAATATACATGAAATATAAATAACAAGGCATGTCTAGAGTATAAGTGTGGAGAAAAATGTTAGCTCGTAGTTGTTTTCTTGTTTGTTTGTTTTTTGTTTTGAGACGGAGTTTGCTGTGTCACCCAGTCTGGAGTGCAGTGGCACACTCTTGGCTCACTGCAACCTCCATCTCCTGGATTCAAGCCATTCTCCTGCCACAGCCTCCCCAGTAGCTGGGATTACATGTGCGCACCACAACGCCCAGTTAATTTTTGTATTTTTAGTAGAGATGAGGTTTCACCATGTTGCCCAGGCTGGTCTCGAACTCCTGACCTCGTGATCCACCCGCCTCAGCCTTCCAAAATGCTGGGATTACAGGCCTGAGCCACAGCGCCAGGCTGCTCCTGGTTTAATCTCCATTGTACAGTCATGACAAGAAAGGATTAGGAAGACAAAGCCAGCAACTCTCATATTCTGTTCCGGACTCAGGGATCTTCCAGACACCCTTGTTTTAACCACCACTGCACCATCCTGCTGGGAAACCTTTTGGGGACCTGTAGGAAGGAAACTTTTGGGGAAAGCTGTAGGTGAGGTTGTGGTGTGTTTGTTTGTTTTCTTATTTGTTTTTAACATGATGTTGACTCGCACATATTTCTCACCTCGAGAGAAGATGATGCGGGAGAGAGGGGCATTATGATGGGTATGTGCTCAGAAAGACAGGTAGCTACGATGACGGGGTACAGGTGCAGGGGTCGCAGTGTGGGTCAGAAAAGGCTCAGGAAAGTAAGCGAGAATGGTGTTCACGTTGTGACTTTGTTTGGAATCAGAAGAGCGAAAACCCAGAAAGAAGATCTGTTTTTCTCTGCCCTCCTGCTAGCCATCATACAGCCACCGTTCTTGGAGAATTACAAAAAAAAAAAAAATTTAAAAAAAGGCCGTCCCTCCGACCATTTCTTTAGTCCTAAGTCTCCCTTTCCCTTCCTCTCCCCAGCCATCCCCACCCCTACTTCCTCTTCTCTCCCTCCCGCTACCAGTTCTCTGGTTACTCCCCGCCTTGCTTCTATCCCAGCCTGGTGCAAGCTAAGAGGGCGAGGACGAGGGAGTGGGAGAGATTGGCTGAGGACTCTACAGATCAGCTAGAGAGCGAAAGAACTAAGTTCTCTCTCTCTCTCTCTCTCTCTCTCTCTCTCTCACACACACACACACACACACACACACACACACACACACACACACACACGTACACTAAAAAACTCGGACCAGCGGCGCCGCAGCTGCTCCAATCCCTGGAAAAGGCCATCGAGCGCCCTCCCGACCGCTGCGCACAGCCCCGGCTCCGACCTGGCGCCCAAAGCAGAGCTAGTCCTAGTCCCTAGCGCGGCCCGTTTGGCCGGGTGTTCCCAAAAATAAAGCGAGGAGGGAAGGTACAGACAGATCTTGAAAACACCCGGGCCACACACGCCGCGACCTACAGCTCTTTCTCAGCGTTGGAGTGGAGACGGCGCCCGCAGCGCCCTGCGCCGGTGAGGTCCGCGCGGCTGCTGGGGAAGAGCCCACCTGTCAGGCTGCGCTGGGTCCGCGCAGCAAGTGGGACTGGCAGCTGTCTCGCTGCACCCGGTCGTGTCCCGGGCTCCGTGCGCCCTCGCCCTAGCTGGTTTGGAGTTCAACCCTCGGATCCGCCGCTGGCTCCTTGCGCCTTCGGAGTGTCCCGCAGCGACGCCGGGAGCCGAAGCGCCGCGCGGGTATCTCGCCATGGCCATGGCTGGGGCGAGCAGGATGCTCTTTCTGTGGCTGGGCTTCTTCTGCGTGAGCCTAGCGCAGGGAGAGAGACCGAAGCTACCTTTGCCGGAGCTCCGCAAAGCTGTGCCAGGTGACCGCACGGCAGGTGGTGGCCCAGACTCCAAGCTGCAGCCGCAAGACAAGGTCTCTGAACACATGCTGCGGCTCTATGACAGGTACAGCACTGTCCAGGCGGCGCAGACACCAGGCTCCCTGGAGGGAGGCTCGAAGTCCTGGCGCCCTCAGTCCCTGCGTGAAGGCAACACGGTTCGCAGCTTTCGGGCGGCGGCAGCAGGTGAGTGCGCGAGGTGAGACCCCTTCCCGCGGTTCCGCCCCAGCTTTCTCCCAGGACCCCCCACAGCTTCCTTGTCTGCCTCTTGCTTGGTGGCGCTGCCCAGGGACCTTTCTCCACCCTCCGCAGCTGCCTTCTGGATTCCTCCTTCCAGTCACACCCCGCGTGTCACCAGCTGCATCTCCTGTAAGCCCAGTTTTCAAATCCAAAGTGAGGGGGGAAATAGAGAGAATGAAGGGCGCGAAGCAGTGGAGGGGGTAGGCTGGAGGAACTTCGTGGAAAAAGGGAAGGGGTGACACCCCATGCCTGTGAGGCCTCCTGCCTGAGTGACTGGAGCACCTCTAGGGTAACTTATTCTGTTGATTCCTAAATCGGCCAGCGGAAATTCCTTTGGACTGGGCTTTAGCCATGTTTACTAAGAGGCAGATGCCATTTTATGCCAATGCCAGGGCCCAAGAGAGAAATTACACTTGAATAAGACGCCTTCCCCTCTCTTTTTAAATAGTCGCTTCTCCAGATCTTGCACCCGCTGTAAATTCGCGCCGTTTGTGTTACTGTACTATATTTGACACTGTACTTGATAGTTCCTTAGTGGCAAAGAAAGAAACAAAAGAAAAGAAAGAAAGGAAAGAAAGAAAGAGAGGAAGGAAGAAAGGAGGGAGGGAGGGAGGGAAGGAAGGAAGGAAGGAAGGAAGGAAGGAAGGAAGGAAGGAAGGAAGGAAGGAAGGAAACAGGTGCTTGGGTGTTTCGATTATTTAAAACGCATCTGGGTAAATAGGGATTGTACCATCCATCCTGGGAGGAGCTGGGAGACAAGGGGAGGGAGCAACCCTGGATGTAAACACCTCTTGGAATCTGCCCAAGAAAATCTGCTCATCCCATTTTTCAGCACAGATCACTTTGGACTGAAATTCATGGCTTAACAAGGTTTCTCCTAGCCCCTGTGGTGAAGGGAATAACTTATGCTAACAGCCTCCCTCCCTTGTGCTAACAGCTTGAGGGAAAGCTTCCTGGACAGTAACTCTGTTTTTACGCTTTGAGGATTCACCAGGCTTTTTTGTTCACTACATTCATGATAAGGGGAAATGTAACTGCAAAGCCTATCTTCAGTGAACTGTTGAATAATAGCCAAGAATCTTCAAGAAAATGAGGCCATGTCTGAATCAATACTGTCAGAATCACTAGAAAGAAATCTCCCAAAAGTCTGTTTGTAGGACTCCTGAAAAAAGGGAAAACTAAAGCATTCATCAAGGAAAGCTCTGCATTGTCTGTGTAAATATATTCTAGAGCTTATAGGCATGATGACATTTACAATAGATGTGAATTATGCTTCCTAATGCAGAAGTATTTAGCTAGAGACTGAACTGAACCAGATTTTACTTTCTTAAAATCATGAGCATGATTTGTGAGGAGATGGCCACCAGTAAGGAAAAAGAGACTTTCTCTGTGTTATCTACAGTATCCCAGCCATTGGAGGAGGCTGTCCTGACAGCTGACTACACCAGTGAATACTCTGTTTACTTTAGTGCAACTCTAGGGGCATAACTCAGTGAAGAACTCATGTGAGAATTGCAAAGATTGAAAGGAAGTTGGGTGAGCTAGGCAGATGGCAAAAATGAAGGTACTCAAATCACTCTCATCTTGATACTTGTTTTCTTGGTTATATTGCTAGGGAATAACTGAGGCCACTAAGATTTAAAAAAAAAAAAAAACTTTTTTTTTTTTGTATTAACAAGTTTCATTTATAGTATGAACCACATGGTTTGGAGGTAGAATTCGAGTTTGTTTCATTCACATATTGTACAGCTTTTATTTGTTTTAGGCTAAGTTAACCATGGATAAAGATTTTAATAACTCAGGCACCATATTCTTTTTGGCTTCAACTCATTCCTTGCAATATAATTCCAGAGTGTCCCTTATCAGCCTCACTGTAGTCTCATAGCATCAAATAATAAACTCTGATATGGAGGCCAGACATTCCCTTGAAATGATGAGTTGCAACTTGATGCATATATACAAGACTGTGTGCCCTGATAAGAAAAGTAATCCCTTTAGCATCCTAGAGACTGTCTTAATGACTTATTCATCAAATGTAGACACTGGTTTTTGTGGAAGCTTAAGTGTCATGTTACCTCATTGAGACTCCTGGAGAGGTGGTTCGTGTTGGACCCCTTCCAAGAGTGTTTAGTTACTAACACACTAAAAAGACTATTATAAGGCAGTTCTGGCTCTAATAAGGCAGGACTGTAGGAAGGTGCTAAGGTTTTCATGTGTGTCCCTCTCTCTTCATCCATATCAGCATTTCCATAACACCCTTTCACCTCGTGGCATATGTTCCCTTGTAGGTGAAAGATGCTGTCTAAATTAATATAGTAGATATGTTTTCCAGTCCAGAGAGTTTAAGTTTTACAACATACGGGTTTCTCTGTACTGAAGACGTTAGAAATTTTAATGGAAGATCAGGTGGTGTGTTGCGTATGGGGTAGCTGCTGATCCAGCAGCCTCTGAGTGCTTATTCAGGCTGAGTTACAGCTTTAGAGTCCTATTTGTTCCTTGGAACATACCTGATTAAAATTGTTTATTGTTCTAAACCTAGAATATCTTTGGTTGAAATTGAGCTGCTGTGGTCTCCCTCTGATTACTTTCTACTTAAACCATTACTTGATGGTGGGTGGCATCCATCCTAAACACACTTTCTGCTAACCCCTTTTCTCCTCCCTGAATGCTATGTAGTTGGTGTGCCAAAACCGTAAGTTTGGAGTGCTTGTAAGTTTTTTTGTGATGTGGAAGGGTTTACATAAAGATAGGTTTTATCTTTCCCTTTGCAAAACGTAATTTACAAAACGTATTAATGACGGAGAAGTTCAGCTTTGTAAAAACACGCCATGTGAAGGAAGACAGAAGGATAGGAAATTAGCATTTATTTTGATTTTGGTTTAAGTTGTCTCTAGCTGCTATATGATAAAGAAGAGTATTTTACATGAAGTTTTCTTCTGTCTTGAACTTTTAAGATACTTTAGTATCATCACTTTCTCGTGATTTCCATAGTCACTTAATCTTACTTTTCTTAATGGCAAATGTAATCTCTTTAGGAAAAACAATTAAAGCACACGTGTTATTTGGAAACTATCACTATTTATGACATGCATGTACAAAAATAGCACATTATAGTGAGTATTTGTCACCTTTAAAAAAAATCTCACATACTTCATAGATTTAAGAAAATAACTGAGGCAATCCAGCCCCACAAGTGAATATTTTCCTGCAATGAGGAAGAGGAGATTCTTTCCTCCTATGACCAAAGTACTTTTAATATAAGTAATTATAATATTGAAATGTTTCTGAAGTATAAGGTTAAAATACAAGGCTTTGGCAAAGATAGTATATAATTAAGTGTTGAACTATGATTCCAGTGCGAGCCATTCCTTCAAAATATATGGAACCAGAGGGAAAACATCATTTGTGATGGGTTTGATGCTAAGGGACTATAAAACCATTAAAACATAGTTACCTTGAAGTGCCTGGCCCCTAGAAACTAGACTTGGAATTTAAAAGTACTTAGATAATCTGATGTTTTCATTTAAAGGACAATAGTACATCTAGGGAAGAGGAGCTGGGTGTGCAGCTGCTTTGAATTATACACTACTCTGAATACATGATAGCCTTTAATGAAGTTTTTGCTGTAAAGCAAGACAGCTTTATAATCTCTGACATTTAAAAAAATCATAATGCCATGAATTCTTGATTATTCATGCTAATGGAAAGGAGAAAGGGAATGAATTACATTAAAAAATTTAAATTTAACTTTGTTGTTTAGCTAGAAACACTTGAAGAGACCAAGAGACCATGAGGGTCAATGAAGAAAACATCTCCTAAGCAAATAATTCACTCAAGGAATATTTGCACACTAGAAATATATACATAATTCAGAACGAATTAGAAGGGGTACATACATTTTACCTAAGTAGTTGAAGTTCGTAAGCACATGATTGAATGAGTTTGGATTTTTCTAAAAATTAAATAGGGATATGAATATCAAATCTGCTTTTAAGCATTTTTGTATCATTTACTTTTATATTTGGAAGAAGCATTCGAGATAACAATTCCTTCCTTTAATGGAAGCAGAAACAAGCACCATGATGTATTTGCCAGACAATTTTTCAAACATACTGAGCTCATCTCAAAACCTATTATTTTTAATGGTCAAATCTAATTTTCTAGGAGAAAATTTCACAAAAACAGGTCTTTGCAAGATGTTAACAGGTATTATATAAAATTGGGCTCCACAGTCAAACTTGGGAAATGTGATCAATTTTCTTTGCTGTGGGGCCTTTCAAGGCCTTTAAATGCTAATGAGTCCCCATAAAAGGGGAATACTTTCTCCTGGAGAAAGCATTTTACAGAAATGTCTTTCTAAGATGTCTAGTTGGGAAAACAGTGGTTCAACTGAACACTGTCTCATTTCTCATTTCCCATGCAGTACCTATCGCAGTATGTTTACTTATATTCTTGCTTTCTGGACTTGGGTTCAATTGGCATTGTACCATCTTCCTGCTTTTATGTTATAAACACCTCTGAATGTAATTTTAGAATTCTTCTCTCATTAAATTTTATTTTTTCCTGTATCTTTGTGAATTTTCCTTCATTGTTCTCATCTATAAGAGTAATATTCGTTGTTTCACACAGGTATTATGCTTTAAAAAGAAATGCTAGCTTATTTGTGGAAAAATTCACTAACGATCCTATGTATCACTTTATTAATGTTTTATCACCATTACTACCTTGATGAAAGACACGTTTACTCAAGATGTCAATCAAATTCCTTACATTATAAATCCCCAGTATTTGTTTAATAGGCATAATAAAAGAAATCACACCTATCAAAAAATCTTATAAAAATGCTTGAGCAACTTGTTATATATTTTATATTGGCTAGTCAGGATTTTTGTGCTTCAATAACAGAACATGTCTCCCCATATTTTCATGATTCTCCCTTATGCTAAATTTGTATATACTAATAATCAGTTAGTGTCTTAATGCCTTTATTTTGGGGGTAGTAGTGGAAAAACATTTGGTATCACAAATAATCTTAACTCAGACTTCTCTATGGCATGATTCAGTTGAGTAAAGTTTTATGATTATGTTATGAATCCATGAAAATAGAATTTCTAATAGAAATATTGACTTTATATTAATCAAGTAACACAAGTATACCAGGATCATATCTACTTTTGACAGTAGTAAAAGATGAAATGTAACCAAAAAGCATTCATATATGGAATATATGTAACAGTCAATAAAATTACTAGTCTATCTACATGTTAGCAGTGGTTGTGTCTTAGCATAATGGCATATACAGTAGTACTCCTGGATAACACATATTTTAAGGGATAATACTTTAAAGGCATGAATTTCTCTTTGTTCATCTAAAACATCAGCATGTAGATCATAGAATCAAATGACCACAGTGGTTTTATTGACTCTTTCAATGATCTGTATTTCTTTAAAAGCCATCTTTTCATGGCGGTAGAACCATGGTAAATGCAGTACCTTGATTGTATTTGGGCATACCATGAATGTGAGTGTGTGTGCAAAATGATCTCACTTTATTACTGGCTTCAGTTAGTTTAACTTTACTAAGGTACTGTTAAATATCTCTTTTATAAAATAATTACATTCAATAAATTTAGAAGTATAAGGTTCTTTGTTTAGCCCCCTCATTTTACAGTTAAAGCAACTGTCCAACATACTTTTATTTTCTTTTCCTTTAAAAACTTTTTTCTTTAATTGCATGAAATTAATCTAAAGACTGAATTAAGGGTAACTGCTATACTTGGTGTTAAGTGAAATGGTTTTCAAGTAAAGAAAAGATTATTAGTGTTTTGTTTTTTCTATTACCTAAAGCTAAGAGTTAGGAGATCCAATTTCCATTGTTGGCTAAACTGATAATAAGTAAAGTCACCTAATATTGTTATTCTCAGTTTCTTCATCTATCAAATGAGTTAAATTGTACCTCCTGTGCCTGTCTCACAGAAAGATGGTGAAACTCAATTGACAACGTGAATGTAAAGATGATTTAAAAGTTTAGAAGTTCTATATAAATTAGGTATTCTAATATTCTTAATATTTTGAGATTGTTTCCCTCTGGCTTTCCACAAAGGGTTAAACATATCTCAAATGTTGATAATATGCACTTGTCTGTAGCACAGAAAACACTTGGGTGATGATGTAAAAATGGTTGGTAATCATCTGTGCAATCTATGATATCCCAAACCTATATTCAACAAATGTACTTTTTTCTGTCCTGACCGTGGTGGCTGAGGGGCGCAGGGTTATCCTTTTTTAGAGAGATTTCTTGAAGTTAGTTGTTCTCAAAGTATCGTTCATGGACTAGCCGCATCAGTATTACTTAGAACCTTGATAGAAATTCTCCAGCCCGTACTAGACCCACTGAATCAAACCCTGGTGGTGGAGCTCAGAAATACGTGTTTTAAAAAGCCATCCACAAGATTCTGATCCATATTTGAGAAACACTGCTCTAAGCTTCTGTCCCTAGAGTTTTGAGTATTTTATATCAAAACCAGCCTTTTGAAATCTAGAATTGATTATCATGTTATTCCTGATCTCATCTGGCCCTTTTAGTGGGCCTATCCATAATGGTTTATTGACTTATATAATGGTAAGCTTTTTAAAATATATACCTTAGAAATATATACCTTAGAAAGTATATATTTAAAAATAAATATAAACATTTAAAAACATATTACAATGGTTTTGCCATAAAGAAGTCTTCGAAATAAGTTAATCAAGACTGCTTACCCTTCACTAATGACTGCAGAGAGTTTATGATCTAATAAATTTGCTAGAAGAAAAATATGATATGAGCAGGGGCCTACAAAGCAAGTCCCTGGAGGACATAGAGTCTCTCATTTCATCTGTGTGTTCTGAGGACTTAGCACAGTTTGCCATGTAGTTGACACTCACTAAATACTTCAGTTGAGTTGAATTAGATATTCAGGAGAAAAGATGAGACAGTTCAAAAACTATCAGCCAGGCAAATATCCTTTAAAAATAAACTTACTTTGAAGGAATTTCTTATGGGGCATTTTATCATTTATATATTAAATGGCAATACTATTCTACTTCATGTACAATGATTATAATAATTCTTATTTTCTAATGAACTGAAAGGAAATATCATATGGTATTTATACCCAAGAAGGGCTCTTGCTGACTTTGGGAACTTGAAATTACTTGAAAGTTTTTACTCTTTGGTGTTAAGTAGGAAACACTTTTAAATCTGTTAAGTTTACAGAGTTGTTCATTTAACACACTGAACAAATACCTTTTGGGATTTAAGTGCTCTAGGCTGTGTGAAATACTAGGAATTCAAATATCTGTAGAACATAGGTCTGCCCTCTGAGCGCTCACAGTCTAGGAATGCCTTTGGGCATAGCTAGGAGTAGATAAACTGATTAGTGAACATTTTACTATTCTAGAAAAACATACATCATATCATCTTTAATGCTTTTACTTTGGACATAGAGAATGGTTGTTTTGAGATCCCATAAAGCACAGTCGTTTGACTGAGACTGTGCAGGAGAAACACAATTCCATGACTCTGTGTTCTCTGTAGAAATTCTTCCTTTCACCCGTGCCTGAAAGTTAAAGGCAGCACAGGGACGCTTCAATCTTGACTAAGTAATCTGCAGCAAATATTCAGCCAGCGACTGAGGGTGGATGTGTCCCTGTCCTAGGCACCCCTGGCATTTCTAGCAGCTGTACTTTGTTTGAAGAAAGAAGTTGGGGCAGGGGGAGGTTGGGGAGGTGGTTGTTCTTAGTTACATATTTTCTGTATGACTAAAATGTTTTCCCTGCTTCCTGGGGATTTAGCTAATCATCAAGATTTCATTTAGTCTATTTGTTTTAAAATCAGACTTTACATAGAAAGCTTTCCATTGTGTGTTCTAATTCCCTTTGAAAACGTTCTGTGTGGGCCAGCACAAAGGTGAACTTCCCCTTACCACTCCCTGGACACAGGCTCAGCTACTCCTGGAGAGGCATTGAATTGTTGCAATAGCATGGCTGGCCTTAAGTCCCAAAGTCAGAACTCAACTTCCCAAAATGAGTCCTTGGTTTCCTCAGGTGCAAGTGCTTTGTTTTTAGATAAAAACAGAAATAAATCTTCTACCTTTATTTAATAATCAAACTCCTTTTAAAAAGCCTATCTGGCTTCCTCTCCAAAGTCAATTGCTAGCTAGCTGGGTAATTCCTAGGGTCTTTCATGTTTGCATTTCTCTAATGAGTAGGTTGAACTAAATTTGCTCATTCATATAAAAAAAGCTTTAGAGTTAAGCCCTGTGTTGGAGGCTGAAGAGTCTGATATAATTTAGAGCCTTGTCTTTAAGAAACTTATGGCCTTAAGAAGGAGCAAAGTTGTAATGAAAATGGTAATAGAGGCAGGGTCCTAGCCAAGGAAATGGGTTGTCATGACAAGTTTGCATCCAGGAATAGTATCTCTGCCTTGTCTTAAAAAACAAATCTGGATTATCAAGGAGAAAAACAGTGGGTAGAGACATTGCAGAGAGAAGGAGCAACAGGTGAAAAGTCCCAACAAGTGTGTGAAAGAGAATATGGCTTGTTCAGAAACTCGTCTGACTTCCAACCTCCTTTTCAATACTCAGGTGTTAAAACTCTAGAAAATCCAAAATATAAGATTATAATGCTAATGGTAAACCCTAACTAGACTGCAGTAAGTATATTCCCATGTGCCAGTGCCAGCAAACAGTAAGAAAATAGCACCACCTATTGGTAGTCACATTTTGGCATCAAAATATTTATTTGGGGAAAGTAGAAAACAAAGCCGGTTATAGTTACTTGCAAGGGATGAGAGGTTCTCTCGTTCACCTTTCACACTCTACCCTACCATAAAAACATCCTCCTGTAATAGTCTTGACTTATCTCCAGTTGTCCCAGTCCCACAGAGGAGTCTCACTAAGTAAAACAGTTTGAAAGTCATGACTTACATTGGCTTGGATTTGGCCTCCATTTGACTATCACTGTTAGACTTCATTCTCATCTTTGACACTGGAAAGAAAAACCCTGATGTCTCCACACTCCCTCAAATATTGGAAAATAATTCTCATGTCATTGCTAAACATTTTTTTCTCCCTCCAGGTCATGTTTTCTTATTGATTCAACTAAAACTTATGAGATAGTTTCCAGACCCCTCATCATCTGGGTTTCTTTCCATGTTGTTCTCTCCTGAATTAATAAACTGGTTAGAATGAGAGCACCCAAAATTAGGCATGCAATTCCAGATACATTTAGATGATCAGTGTAGCATACAATTAATATTTTCTAGTACCGAATACTATTCACAGCCTAAAAATGCATAAGTATTTTTTGTAGCCTGAAAAAATCCACCCTTATTTTTGTATCATTATTATATCAGTTTGCTCTTATTAATCAGGAAGTACACTTCAGGTTTTTGATTCAATCATTCCCAATAGATAAGTATCTGAATATTTCAGGAGAATAGAAAAGGTGAATATTAAGATTTTTTTATTTACTGATATTCAAACATAGATATATGTGTGCATAGATAAAGCTGTGCTACAACTCATGAGGAAGAGAGAAGCAATGCAAATCTTCTGTTCATAAGTACGGAAAGTTACTCACCTTAAAATTTAATATAAAATCTAAAAAGTAAAAAAGCATGAAAGTAATTGAGTAGATATTATCATGCACTGATATTTGCAGGAAGGCATTTACCTCATTCTTATTTACTTCTCTATATTCATTCACTTGACCCCATGCTGCTCGCTTATCACTATTTTTTTTTTGTCCATTGTAAATGTTCAGTAACTATTTGTCGAGTTGGTTTGGAGAGAAGATAATTAACTTACACAAAACTAAAATGTTTTAGAATCAGAGAAGGCAAAAATAAAGTATGGGTTAGAAAAGTCAAAGTCTTTTCTATGAATGCTTTGTGAAATGGCTGACAATTCTAGCTTATTGTTTTGCTTCTTGGTTTTCTTTTTTAGCCCAGAAGGGAGAGAATCTAGAACAGACAGAGATCCCTAGCCTAGGTGGAAATGACAAGAGCAAACACATCAAGTGTTGGGCATAACATAACACCTTTGGTTAGGCCTCAAATTGGCCATTCCTTGCTCAACTTGGATGGCTTAGACATTTGCTAGAACTTCAGTTCTATAGAACTACTAGAACTTCAATAACTAGGTTAGTTGTAAGTATTTTTATTTTCTATTTAAAACATTGGCAACATTTCTTTTGCAAAAACTTCCAGATATACAGCATTGCATACTGCTAGAATGTGTTCCTTCCATCCCCTCGCCAAAATTTCCTTCTTCCTTCATGTTTAAAAGTCTGATCCAAAGCTTACTTCTTACCTGTGTGTTTCTTTGCCTCTACCTGGGTAAAGTTAATGGCTCCCAATTCTGCTCCAAGCATAGTTAACACCTTCAGCAACTTGTATTATCATTATGGCATAGCTACTTATATTATCATCATGGCACAGTCTTTTTTTTTTTTCCTTTTCATTTTGACTACAAAACTAGTGATTATCCTAGACCATGACCATCCAATAGAGATTTAATGGGAGCCACAAATGTTAGTCACATATATAATTTAAAAATTTTAGTAGCCACAATTCAAAGTGTGAAAAGCAACAGGTGAGATTAATTTTAGTAATATATTTAATGCAATATGGTTAAATAAAGTCACTTTAACACAGGCTGACTTAATATAAAATGTATTGCTATGATATCTTATGTTCATTTTCTTACTAAGTCTTCAAAGTTCAGTGTGTATTTTACACTTACAGCACATCTCAATTTGAATGTAAGTGGCTACATACTATCATACTGGACACCACAGCTCTAGTTAGCTAATATTTTTTGAATATTTTCTATGTGTTTTATGTGCCTTCTCTCAGTTAATCCTCACAACAACTCTATAGTTGTTACTACTAGACCCACTTTATAGATAGCACACCAAAACTTAAAGAGCTTAGGTTATTTGCCTGAGGGCCGCTATTGGGTGTAGTGAAATTGCAACTGGGCCAATGGGCTTTGATTTCATAATAAAGCACTGGTTTAAAATGAGAGCCATTGGAAGAGGCAGTATGACAGATTCTGAGACTTTTACAAGATGATGTTGTACATTAGACACAGAGGTAGAAGCTGATTAACAGCAGGTCACAAGGTGACTAGAAGGAAGCACGTTTGAAAGAAGAAAATATTTTGAAGCAAAATGTGGGACAAGGGGCAGGATTGGTTTACCCATTAAGGTACTGCCGCCCATATCCCTTGGAGATCATTTATTCCCTGGCAGCATGTTTGTTTGGCAACCATTGGATTGCCACATACCTGGAACAGAGTGGCTTCTCTTCCTTCCACTTTAAACTTCTATCTGCTACACGAAATTTGGGTAAAAGTATATGCTCCAGTGACTGGTATGAATTAAGGCTCAAGTCTCTGAAAAGTCGTGATGCCATGGCTTTGTTATAAAGGTCTGTAAAATATTATCCTGGTGTCATGGATTATACAAATGTGCACCAATGGCAGTTCCCTCCTTTTCCTTCACACAATGTTAAAGATGAATAAAATATGTTTCCCATTGCACCTCCCTTGTGCTTGGGGACTCAATGAACTCATTTTAAGTTTCCACATCTTTATAAAAACGTTTTGTTTTTACTGAAACATGTTTTTGATCAAGAACATAATTTCACGATTGCGTGTGTGTTTCTGAAACAAATATGTATATGGAACAAGTGCATGGAGAAGGGCTTAGGCTCTGGTGACTGATCCCAGGATGGGAGATTCCTGAGTTCTAACCTCAGTCTTGTGGATCTAGTTTTATGAGCTAAAGGGAAGGAATCAAATTATGCCCTTATTAATAAAGCTCTCATTCTCTTCTTCTCTCTCATTTCTGGATTTGAAGAATTGGAAGTATGGGTGAACAATTTTAATCATTTTTGTTGCACTATATAGAAAGTTAACTCTGAAATTTATGGAATGTCATAAACTTCAAGCAAGCTCCACAACAGCATTCTTTTTTTTTTTTTTTTTTTTCTTTTTAGACCTTTTTGCAGTATCCCTTTTTTTCTGAGACAGCGTCTCACTCTGTTGCCCAGGCTGGTGTGCAGTGGCACGATCTCAGCTCACCACAACCTCCACCTCCCAGACTCAAGCAATTCTCCTGCTTCAGCCTCAGAGTAGCTGGGGTTACAGGTGTGTGCCACTACCACCCTGCTAATTTTTTTATTTCTAGTAGAGACAGGGTTTCACCATGTTGACCAGGCTGGTCTCAAACTCCTGACCTCAAATGATCCACCTGACTCAGTCTCCGAAAGTGCTGGCATCACAGGTGTGAGCCACCGCACCTGACCTCATCCTACATTTTTTGAAGTAGGTAGAAGATTTAATCCCTGTAAGACTGTTAATATCAGAACTAATAACAATAATAATTGATATTTAAGAAACACTTCCACAGACACTTTATAGACTGCTTTATACATGTCTCGTTTAATTCTCATGACATGGGAGGTAGCTATTGTCTCATTTTGCGAATGAGAACATTAACTTGTGTAATGTTGTGAAGTTATTAACTTCACTCAGTGTTATTAACTTCACTCAGTGTTATTAACTTCACTCAGTGGCTGAGTGAGTACTCGAATCAAGGTGAGTGTAATTCCAAACCCTGTGTTTGCCGGGCGCGGTGGCTCACGCCTGTAATCCCAGCACTTTGGGAGGCCGAGGCGGGCGGATCACAAGGTCAGGAGATCGAGACCATGGTGAAACCCCGTCTCTACTAAAAAATAGAAAAAAAATTAGCCGGGGGCAGTGGCGGGCGCCTGTAGTCCCAGCTACTGGGGAGGCTGAGGTAGGAGAATGGCGTGAACCCGGGAGGCGGAGCTTGCAGTGAGCCGAGATTGCGCCACTGCACTCCAGCCTGGGCAACAGAGCGAGACTCCGTCTCAAAAAAATAAAAAATAAAAAAATTTAAAAAAAAAAAAAAAACCAAACCCTGTGTTTGTAGCCCGTAGGCTATACATGCCTCAGATAAAAAGCTATTACAATACTTTGCCAAATTTGTAGGAATAAGTCTTGGTAGTCTTCCATAACTCTGAGCTTTCACCCCTTTAAGTTTACTTCTGTGTTAAAATTTTCACACGTTTATGGTGCTTCAGTAAAGGAAAGAGCAAATTAGTTAAAATGGCTGATTCTTGCTAACCTTTTTCTGTCTTTTAAAATTATTCCTGTTTATTACTCTCTTTTTATTCCACTTCCAGGAACTCTCAAAAACAAGAGATTACATAATTGTTTTGTTTTTTTTTAATTGAGGTGAAATTCACACAGTATAAATTTAACTAATTTTAAGTAAACAATATAATGAGAGTTAATACCCTCATGTTGTGCTATCACCAAGTCTATATAATTCCAAAATATTTCCACAATTTTAAAGTAAAACCCTGTAACCGTTAAGGAGTTTCTTCTCATTAGCCCCTCCCTTTAGCTTCTGGCAAACACCAATCTGATTCTGTCTCTATGGATTTTACTATTCTGGATATTCCATATAAATAGAATCAAACAATATGTGATCTTCCATATCTTGCTTCCATTTAGCATAATTTTTTCAAGGTTCATCCACATTGTAGCATGTGTCAGTACTTCATTCTTTTTCATGGCAGAATAATATTTGATTGTATGGATATACCACAATTTCTTTATCCATTCATCCATTGGTAGTCATTTGAGTCGTTCTAACTTTTGGCTATTGTGACTAGTGCTGCTATAACCGTGTAGCTATTTGAGTGCTTGTTTCAATTCTTTGGGGTGTATACATAGGACAGCAATTGTGCAATCATAATAATTATGTGTTTAACTTTTTGAGGAACTGCCAAAGAATATTCCACAGCCGGTGAACCATTTTGCATTCCCACCAGCAATTTGAGAGTGTTCCAATTTCTCCACCTTTTCAGTAACCTTTTGGGTTTTTTTGTTTATTTGTTATAGTCATCCTAGTGTGTGTCAAGTAGTACTTCACTGTGATTTTGATTGTGTTTCCCTGATGACTAATGCTGTTGAGTATCTTTTCCTGTGCTTCTTGGCCATTTATATATCTTCTTTGAAGAAATGTCTATTCAAGAAATTTTCCCATTTTTATTTGGTTTCTGGTTCTGTTTGTTGTTGAGTTGTAACTGTTATTTATATGTTCTGGATACCAAACTTATCAAATGTGTGATTTGCAATTATTTTCTCTTATTATGGAAGTTGTCTTTTCACTTTCCTGATAATGTCTTTTGATACACAGAAGTTTTTAATTTTAATGAAGTCCAGTTTATTTTATAAATGTACCTATTTTATTGATGTATCTACTTTTTCTTTTATTGCTTACACTTTTGATGTCATATCTAAGAAACCATTGCCAAATTCAGAGTCATGAAGATTTACCCCTAGGTTTCTTTCCAACAATTTCATGGGTTTAGTTCTTATATTTAGGTTTCTGATTCATTTTGAGTTAATTGTCATATAGTAAAGTAATGGTCTTGTTTACTCCCGTTTACTCTCTTTCTTTTTCCTTCCTAGAAACTCTTGAAAGAAAAGGACTGTATATCTTCAATCTGACATCGCTAACCAAGTCTGAAAACATTTTGTCTGCCACACTATATTTCTATATTGGAGAGCTAGGAAACAGCAGCCTGAGTTGTCCAGTGTCTGGAGGATGCTCCCATCATGCTCCGAGGAAACACATTCAGATTGATCTTTCTGCATGGATCCTCAAATTCAACAGAAACCAAAGTCAACTCCTTGGCCATCTGTCAGTGGATATGGCCAAATCTCATCGAGATATCATGTCCTGGCTGTCTAAAGATATCACTCAATTCTTGAGGAAGGCCAAAGAAAATGAAGAGTTCCTCATAGGATTTAACATTACCTCCAAGGGACACCAGCTGCCAAAGAGGATGTTACCTTTTCCGGAGCCTTATATCTTGATATATGCCAATGATGCTGCCATTTCTGAGCCAGAAAGTGTGGTATCAAGCTTACAGGGACACCAGAATTTTCCCACTGGAACTGTTCCCAAATGGGATAGCCACATCAGAGCTGCCCTTTCCATTGAACGGAGGAAGAAGCGCTCTACTGGGGTCTTGCTGCCTCTGCAGAACAACGAGCTTCCTGGGGCAGAATACCAGTATAAAAAGGATGAGGTGTGGGAAGAGAGAAAGCCTTACAAGACCCTTCAGACTCAGCCCCCTGAAAAGAGTAAGAATAAAAAGAAACAGAGAAAGGGACCTCACCAGAAAAGCCAGACACTCCAGTTTGATGAGCAGACCCTGAAAAAGGCAAGGAGAAAGCAATGGATTGAACCTCGGAATTGCGCCAGGAGATACCTTAAAGTAGACTTTGCAGATATTGGCTGGAGTGAATGGATTATCTCCCCCAAGTCCTTCGATGCCTATTATTGCTCTGGAGCATGCCAGTTCCCCATGCCAAAGGTAGCCATTGTTCTCTGTCCCGTACTTACTTCCTATTTCCATTGATAGAAAGGCACATTGACTAAGTGGAGTGTGCATACAGGGGGCTTGTGTAAGTGTTTGTGTTTCCATTTGCAAAATCCATCAGGACCCTTATTTACTACGTTCTAAAGTATAATAGGTAATATGGTTATTCTTGGTTTTTCTTTAATAGTTGTTAAAGTAATATGAAGTCAATATTGGTATAAAGAAGGATATGAGAAAAAAAAGTATGTGTAAAACATACTTTCTGTGTTGCTTTTCAACATGGTGCATATTCAGCCACATGGTTACGTGTGAACCTGCACTTGTTCATGTAAGCAAGCCCCAAATGGTAGAAGGCTGATCTTGGAAGAGTATTCAAGGAATAAGTGAATATCATGGGAGCACAGAGAAGAGCTGATGGAATTGATGCACTAAGGCAGAACATGTTTTAATAAATACCCTCTTGTGAGCTAAGTTGTCCCAACAGAGGTCAGGATCAGGACTGACTCAGGTAAACTGGCCTCATGAAATCCACCACATGCTTATTTCATTTGCTTTACTGCTAAACATCAGAAAAGGAAAGCAAAATAGGATATGATGACTCTGTAAACTTTTGCCAAGACTAATTTCAACCTGTCAGAGCTTACCTGTGTCTCTTCGAAAATCCATAAGGTCTGTACTTTATCATATCAGTTCTCAGTCTCCTGACAAATATATTTGCAGAACTCTCTCCACCCCCCACCTCCAACTTGCACAGCAAGTTCAAGTGACTCTTCTCTTTGAATTTAAAGTTTAAGTAGTACCCTCTATAGTAAAATATAGTGGCACTCTTTAGCCTTCAGTTAAGCTTATTTGTGCACTTCCATTCTCAGCCTGTAGCAGTTTATATTCTGTTATACTAACAAAAAGTAGCTGAAGGAACAGAATTTAGAGGAAGAATACAGTTTTTTTTTTTTTTCAAAATTTGAAATGAGTCAATTTTTGCTATTGTGTGATAATGAAGAAAAACATCCTTTGTCTCAACACATGACCAACTTCTGCTTATGCATCTCTAAAATAGCATTTTCATGTTCTATTGGGATCCCATGTTCATCA
The DNA here is from genome assembly GCF_047675955.1 of Chlorocebus sabaeus. NCBI lineage: Eukaryota > Metazoa > Chordata > Mammalia > Primates > Cercopithecidae > Chlorocebus > Chlorocebus sabaeus. Next base: position 32,426,537 of record NC_132910.1, read on the forward strand.
CTGGGATGCCAAGCATAACAAACACATAAAACCAAAGGGCTTTAGTCCAGCACAGTGGCATGCCGCTGTAGTTCCAGATACTCTGGAGGCTGAGGCAGGAGGATCACTTGAGTCCAAGAGTTGGAGTAGGCTCTGATTGCACTACTGCACTCCAGCCTGGGTGACAGAGTGAGACAACCAGACCCTGACTCTGAAGAGAAAAAAAAAAGCAAAGGGCTGACAGCACAAGCCTGGGTTAGCCTTTTCAGGGCCATAAACTTGACTGAAATTTTGTTTTCTTGTTATAATACTTCTCTAAGACCCTTTCTTTCCCAAGGATTTTTGATCATTTTATGTTTCATAAACCCAAAGTATGAATTCTATACACTTGCAATTATATGAAGAGCCATATCTCGTCTAAATATTCATAAAGGATATTTTGCTGATCAAACAAAACTTGTTCAACTGAGATAACGTTTAAAAACACACACAACAAAGATGACAAATGTAACAAGCAGTGATGAGCCTTTATGTTATAGTGTGGCTTGCCTTGTGGCATTGAGAGGCAAGAATGGTTTTAAAATCTGTCTTTAAACCCAGGATGACTGACTTTAGTTGGGTATTGAAGTTTTCCAAATAATCCCTCTCACTTATAAAGAGTAATATCTTCTGAGTAGCCTGGGGAAGGAGTTTTTCCCTTTTCTCCTGACTATAATCTTCAGGACTCAGGAAGCCATGATAATGCAGAGATGCTCTGTTGGTTTGCTTTTGAACCCCTAGCTCTAGAGAATTGATTTGGTATCCACCCCACCACAATTACTTCCAATTTGTCCCTCTCATTTGTTGGTTCTACTTGCTTTTACTGTTCAGAAACCTGCTGTTACTTCAGAAGAGCTCCATCGTGGTTCTCAGTGATCTAAAGAATAATAATTTAAGAACTGATGAGGAATAAGATAAAAATAGCAGAAATAAATTTAAGGAGAGAAGTATGTTAGTGCAGGAGAATAATTAAATGTACATGCTTGGTCATAGCAGGGCGTCTTAAAGCTTAATGTCCTGGTAAATTGCCGTGGATTTAGTTAATATGTAGGTTCTGCTCTAGTGGGTATAGGAATAGAGCCTAAGATTCTGCATATCTAACAAGTTCCTAGGTGATGCAGATGCTGCTGATCCACAAATTACACTTTGAGTAGCAAAAATGAGAGTCAAATCCTTTTAGCTTCAATCTTGATTCTACCACTTACCTGCTATAACTCTTTGGAGAAGTTACTCAGACTCTCTACAAGTTATTTTTACAGTCTGAAATGGGTCAAATAGTAAATAATAAAAATAATCATTTCTATATAGCAAAAACAGTGGAAAAATGAGACAGTGGAGCACCTTGCACATAGTAGGTTCTCAATAAATACCTGTTACTGGCATTATTATTCACGGCCATTTCTGAGACTGAGGAGAAAGAAAGGCAAATGTAGGACTCTCAAGAAAGACTACATAGGAAACGAGATCAAGAGAATAAAAGTTGTAAGGCAGGAAAATGTTTTCTAAATGTTTCTAGTCCCATTTCAAACATCACAAAGCTGAAAATAGTTTCTCCCTGTGGGTTCAACTGCCCGTGAGCTCTTCCAGGGAGGTTTCTTTGGAGAGTAAGAGAATCAGGAGAGCATCAGTCGCAGCAACTGAACTCATCATAATATTTGTCAAAACTTGGAATGGCATCAGAACTCCAGGGAGACATAACAGGGATAAGTGTGGAGCTTTCTCTCTGAGCTTCAGATTTCCTTTTGCCAAGTTGAGAGTGGAAGTTTGGCTGTTACATAGAGTTCTCAATCTCTCATCACCTTGTGTGGATCTGTTTAACTTTTAAAGCTTTCTAGTGGTTCCCTTTAAGCCTTCCAGATTTGTGTCTTTCAAGTGGTACAGTGACCAAAAAGATGAGAAACATGAAGCCAAATAAAGCTGCTGCATTAGGGGTAATTAATAAGCACCCCTGTTATCAGCACAGTGTCCAATACTGCAACCAGAGTGAGCTTTGTAAATAAAATTATAGTCTAAGGAACAGAGGAGAATCAAGGCCACTGGTCAGATCAGTACAAAATATGTGGAATAACTGAGGTGCCAAAGACATTTCAGACTTTAGATATAGTTTTTGCCCCAGAGAAAGTTCCCCTAGGCTAGACTGTTTTGTTGGCCCTCCTTTCTTTTGGCCTCCTGAACCAAAGACTGTTCTATATGGTGGGGCTTTTTGTCTGCAAAAATTGACAACCTGTTCTCTAATTCAGAACAGCTGTGTTCTTTCTGCCTTTCCCAAATTCCAGGCTTTGCCCTTTCACTGATTCCAATTAGATAGTTTCTGGGCTATCACACCCATGTGGGCTGGACTGGAAGAATTGTGGAGTAAAACTCCATGGCCCAGGTCAGGAATGAAGGCTCTTAGCTGATGACATGCTCTCCCCTGCTAATGCATTTGTAATCAAATTCAACTCGAGGACATCATACACAGCTTGGCAGGTGCAGGCCTGACCATTGTAGATTTCATTCACAGACACGGCAGTTTGGATTTTTCTGATTTCTAGTCCTTACAGCCAATCTGTTCCCCCAGAGAGAGATTCTTGGAATTCTGCCATGAGATGAAAAATACCCATACAGTTAGCGCCAAGTTCTGTACCCTTGCCGCTCCTCATCACCTTAGAAGAGATGGAAAACAGAAATTTCAAATGAAAGTGATTGAGCTGTTGTCAATGACAAAGATCCAAGAGAAATTGGTTTTGCTTTTTTTGTTTTCAAGGAATTGTGCAAAAGCTAGAAATAGCAAACACATAGAATTAGGCAGCGAAGAATCTAAACACTTTGAACCGAGTATTCCATACAAACAAGAAATTCACATTTAATGAGTTCAAAATGATACAACCTCAATTAATTTCCTGAATCTTCCAATTATAATCTCTGGTCATAAAAATGAACTCCAAAAACATTAAATCTTGATGTGCTGAGTTACTTAAGCAAAAAATTACCTAACTGCTATTGAAGTCGTGCTTCACCCTCATTAGAAAGAGATGGTAAGGGAAATAGCACAGATATGCATTAGTAATTGATATATTTCTTAATTTTTTAACTTGTTTAGTAAAGAGTCATGAGAAACATGACCTGAACTCAGAAACAAAAAGAAATTCCAAACTGGCAATATGCTTTACACCAGCAAATTACCACATGGATCTTTTGTGCACGATATAATTATTTCTGGTAATGGCAGGTTGATCAGAGGATTTCATAGTGAGAAAAAAAAAGCAGGGGAAACTCCCTAGTAATCTGAGAAGTTTCTGATAAGATACACCAATGCAGAATCAGGGGCATCTGTCCAAATTCCAGTGAGCCCACTAGAGACTACTCATATACTCATAGTTTCTGAATCTACCGTTTGTTAGTTGAAGCTTTAAAAAAAAAAAAAAAAAAGACAGGAATTTTCCTAGGAAACACCCATGAATATTTTCCATATCTACACCAGGTCATTTGCACAGAAACTTGTATTTTTGTTGATAGGAATTATTTCCACAGAAATGGATAAAATGGAGGGTATGCTGTTTCTTTTAAGTATTTCATCCATTTAACAAGCATTTATTCCATACCTAGATTATACTAGGCTCTCAGGAACAGCAATGCACAGCAGAATTTAGCACCCAAGGTCTCATCTAATTAAGTTGATCCACTTTGTATAAAATTCAAATATTATAGGAGTCATTAAACATTAAAATAGCAGAATAATTTTGGAAAATCTGGTTTAAAAATTATTTTTGCTTTAAGACAAGCTGTTTAGATGATTTAGTCATAAAAATAACTTTAAATCAGTAGAGAAAAGTGGATGACTACAAAAGCTTTCTTTAGAAATTACCAATAGCAATAACAAGCAATGGCTACTGGCATTTGTTGTACAATACTGATTGCAGTTTATGTAAGTTACACAGATATTATTGGTGATGCAGGGCATACAATGTGCAAAATAAAACAGCGTGGACTTCTTTTCCTCAAGGGAGGAATAACTTCCTTTGCAATGAATTAAAGCTAATTAATTCAAAGTTAACCAGTCTTTTTAACATATACTGAAAATGTCTAGTTAAAAAAAAGTAAGAACGGTTGCCCATCATTAAGTCTAATTATTTAGTTACTTATGCCTAATCACAATAAAGTTGAAGTCTGATGTATGGATTTTATTTCATTGATATTAAAAGATCGGATGAGATTTAACCTTTCTCTGCCAAAAAGAATCCTTTTTTTCTTTTCTTTCTTTCTTTTTTTTAAGAGTATGCCTGCTTTCTATATTATTTGCTTCTCCCTTGGTTTGTATATACCCTTAAAGTTTTAACTTGTTCCAGTTTCCCATGCTGGGAGTTTTAGGAGTTTGAAATTAAAATACCAATTCACTGGGGCAGGGGTTCCTCTGAGCCATGAGAAACATGGCTCAAAGTCCTGAAATTAAAAAGCGAAAGTTTTGGTCGAATTAGTCTCTGGCGAGTTACCAAATTTCTTTTTCTCAATGTGTTTAAAACAAAACTACTTTCACCTGCCTAAAAGAGGCATCGCGAAAAACAGGTGTCGCACAGTGGGGCATCTCTTAGGAAGTTCTTCTTACCATTCCGGCAATACCTAACATTCTGGACTTGCAAAAACGACTGTTCTTTAGTACTTTTAGCTAGAGCAGAGCTGTATGGGGTTCTCTAAATGAAACCACATGCTTCACATGGATTTAGTGGTACCATTTGACATTTTCTCAAGGAAAAGATTCTTACTCAGGCTTCTTTGGTGAAAATTCTGGTATCCATGGGATAACTTTAGGCCCTCATAATTACCAGAGGGAATTCCCAGAGGACGTGGCCCACTCCTGGAACACAACTCCACCATGCTAAACCAGTGGAGCAACAGTGACCCCCAGTGGCCAATGGTGTGGTCTTCTTACCCCCCAGTTTGTGCTTCTGAGGAGAGCTGAATAATTACATAGTGGAATAGTCACCGTCCAATCCATCTTGGCAACTCTTAAATAAAGTAGATAAATCAATACACCTCTCACCTGCTTGATTTTATTTTAACAACAGTGCCTAAATATCACTATAGCAGTGGCAATAATGTACCTCTGTTAAATAGAGTGCTTGTTAGGATTTTGATTAATATAAAGTCAATAACAAATCACTTTTTGTTGCAATCTTGTTATTGAAAACATCGTAGAATGTATTAATTCCATGTTTGGCGACTAAGTTGTTTGTAATTAAATGATTCTTGCTGAGATAACTGGGTTTAAATCCTCTACCATTTACAAGTTATTTGACCTTAGCTATGTCGTTTAAGCTTTTTGAGCCTTTGTAAGATGTAAGAAATGTTAGCTTTGTTGTAAGAATTAGAGATACTACATAAAACAAGCCTGGAATGCAGCAGGCACTTAATAAATAATAACCATTTTGGTAGTGGTGGGATAGGAGAGTGGGCTTAATGTGTAATTATGCCAGAGGTTTTATTAAATTGTTGAAACAAATTCTTTAGATAAGCATTTTGTGTAATGAGGACTGAGGACTGGAAAGGCAGTTCCACCTAACATATGTGTTCTTCTTTCATTTCTTTTTCTAGTCTTTGAAGCCATCAAATCATGCTACCATCCAGAGTATAGTGAGAGCTGTGGGAGTCGTTCCTGGGATTCCTGAGCCTTGCTGTGTACCAGAAAAGATGTCCTCGCTCAGTATTTTATTCTTTGATGAAAATAAGAATGTAGTGCTTAAAGTATATCCTAACATGACAGTAGAGTCTTGCGCTTGCAGATAACCTGGCAAAGAACTCATTTGAATGCTTAATTCAATCATTAGTTTATTTTTATGGACCTCTTCCTTTTTTTTTTTTTTTTTTTTTTTTTTTTTTGCACTTCCAATGCATTTTGTTTCAAAAGATTATTTCTATAGTCAGAGGGGAATGAGCAAATAGATTGAAGATTTCCACCAAGGAAAAGGACTGTATTTGTTTCTGAATGTAACTTAAAGCGAGATTTTAATAAATATGGACATCTATTTCTCTTTTTGTAATCAAACACAACAACTTGTCAAACTGTTTTTAGAACTGTTAGAGAACACACTGGTTTATTTTTGTAATGTTCTTTGAAAACAGAATGGAGAAGCAGCAATAGCTTGTCATTTATCTCATTTAATGACTAATGGGAAATAGAGAACAATTTCATGTTTCAAATTAGGCTTATTGCCTTAGATTCCTGAGAAAGTGCTGAATAATCAACTCTGATGTTTTCCTTACGTTGTTGAGCCTCTTGTTTACCCTTGTTTTTCCTTCACAAGTCATTGTGGAAGTGTAATGGAAAGTTGTGCTGAGCATTAGTATCTATGTATGTGCGTACATGTACCAGGTGCCTGTGCCCTCTGTAGGATGGTTTGCTTAATATGGTTTTACAATTTAGTTTACACAGGATTCTGTATTTTTAAATTTTATATTTTGGCAAACACAATTCAGTTATGAGAACTTTGCCAAATATGATAGACTAATTCCAGAGCATATACAGAGAGTTACCACTTGACCCAGCTACTTAATTGCAAATACAGTTGTTTTCATTTCATTTCCTACCAGAAAAGGGAATCAGCAACCCAGTTTTTGAAAACACAAGTATAATTCCTCTTTTTTACTTCTTTTTCACAAATGCTTTTATTTATTCTAAATTGAATTTAAAAATCCTTCCTAAAGCCTTTAACTTTTTAATTCTCCTGATATGCCTTTACTTACTATGAAGTTATTGATAGATGTTGAGGCCCAAAAACTGATGGAATATTGAAGATTTTCTTAAATGATCAATTTAACCATAACCAAATATTGAATATCATTCTTCAGTCACTTCTAAGTCAGGCACTTTTTCACATAGATCAGGGCGTTTGGCTCAGCCATGAAATTCTACAATTTAGCAAAGCTTACTAAACATTATTCACCAGGTATGAGAATCAAATATAGACACTTGTTTGACTTTGTTTTCCATTTCTATTGTCACATACATATATGTGTCCTCTTATACCTTTACTCTTGAAAATTATTTCAAAATCCTTCTTCTCACTGTATTTATTTGTGTGACGGAAATATATTCAGGCCATAGATCATTGTTGGTGTTAATCTGTGGTTAATCTTCATTTTAGTTCAGTCTTCCCTGATAGTTAGAAATATCTCAGCCATTTTGGAGGCTGTGCAGTATCAGAAGACATAGAGTTTGTTCTGTCTCTGCCTGTAGCTAATTATAATAAATAATGTTTTGAGCATCTATTTTGTGAAAGGCACTGTGTTACCTGTGTGTCTTTAGTGTCCTCACTGGTGAAATGAAGAGGCTGGTCATGAGCTGGAAGGGTTAAGTTTATAATTCCAGCTATTTCATACCCGTCTTCCTTGAAGGAAATGATAGTGATATATATAAAAACACTGTAAGTCCCTCTTTCAATAGACTAAATGCAAGAACATCCTATACTTCGCTGTTAGTAAATTAGTATGGGATTTTCTTTGGTTTAAGTGGTATTTTGTTGAAAACCCATTAAAAGAAGAACTCATGAAAAGAAGCTCTTTGACACCTTGGGGTATACAAATGTTGGTGTGGGTGTGTGTTAATTCTGTGAGTGAGACACACCAGTTCTAAAAAAAAAATGAGTGAAGTTTTGGTGCCTAAGTTACCATGCTTGCTTCTAGTTCATTTTTTCTTACAGTAGCATAACATTGAAGACTCAAAGTGAGATGGAGGATAAAATTACTTTTTAATACATGTTCTCAAACATTTGAAAATAAAAGTATATGATAGAAGTGGGCCAGAGTGTGGCCACCATCCTGATCACACTGTTTTTCAATAAAGAAAACGTTTTCATTGGTAGATTTGGTGAAATTCTAAATTTAGGTTTTTTTCTAGAGATGTAACAACCAAAACTTCTGGCAATTCCCAGTATCACTTCTTAGTCTTTTTATAACCAGATGCCTGTTTGTTACCTTTCTTAATTTGAATCAATGCCTACTTATTGCATATTGCACCCCACAATGGCCAAAAACCCACTACATAATAAAATTTACAGGTACCAACTAGTTAAGATTATATTTTAAGTAGCAATTGATATAAAATTACAACACAATGAAAGAACTTGGGTAATCTCTTAGCAATGAAAGTAGGTTGTAACCAGTAGTTTTTCCAGGTGCTTTGTAACTATCATTTTACCACTAGAATTGAGGATGTATTGTGGCATAAATTGGAAGAGTTTTATGCCCAAAGAATAAAGCAAGATTATCTTTCAGTAGTAGAGACTGAAGTAAATGTATTACTATTTTAATTAATACAGATTTACTAATAATAGTTAGAAAATTGAATACGTGCCTGTTTTACAATGTGTTAGGTACTAGTTTCTGTATAATTCCTACATAGAAGTTTAGAAATCTCCTGATATTAAATTATTAAACTGGCACTCATGAGAAGAGAAGCTACAATTATAAACGCCATTTGCTAAATCATGCATAATACTCTCTCTCTCTCCTCCCACAAGTAATCTCTCTACCCCTATTTCCAGATGCAGCGTGCACACACACACACACACACACACACACACACACACACACAGAGTCAGTTACTGAAAAAAAGAATTCTTTTGTTTTTTTTTAATGGAGTTTCGCTCTTATCACCCAGGCTGGAGTGCAGTGGCACGATCTCAGCCCATTGCAACCTCCGCCTCCCAGGTTCAAGCGGTTCTCCCGCCTCAGCCTCCCGAGTAGCTGGGATTACAGGTGCCTGCCACCATGCCCGGCTATTTTTTTTATTTGATAAAAAGAATTCTTTTTTTCAATAACTGTTCTCTTGAATTCAAATTAAGGGACTGCCAATGTCAATAGAATATTTTTAAAATATTTTATTGTAACCTGTGTAAATAATACACAATTTATAGGATTTGGGGTTGTAGAATTTAAACTGGAAGGTTGGATTCCTCAGATCTCAGGACTACAATATTCCAGATAAATTTTTACATTCCCTTTGCTATATATTAACTGATGAACGATTTATATGTTAAGATTTTTTACCTTAATATTTCTGAATAAAACACTTGTTGCCCATTTAATATTTTCATAGGCAATCAAATGTGAGTAATACTGCTAAGAGTCTGATTTATTAAAAATGTTTGTATAATTCATTCAGTTTAGCCTTTCTGCTTTCACTTTTCTCTATGCTAACAAGTAACTAATGTCTGGGCATTGACTTCTTATTGAATCAAAGTTGGGTTAGGAAATAGCTATGCACACCTGATATGTAAGACTAAAGAACAGATTAAATAAGAAATCTTGGGTAAGCTGGACTTTTCCGTATAGCTCTTTTTTCCCCTGAGTTGTATTTTAAAGTAGTTTATAAGTGATAAAATGATCCTTGCTTTCTAAAAACCAGTCCTTCCCTTCAGCTTTCCACAGTTGCTGTAAATGTTTAATACTTGTACAGTCAATGGCAATTTTAAATATATATTATATATGTATATGGAAAAAGTTCAAATATGATTTTAATTTATTTAATGAATATTGCCTTCCTATAATGATAATAATTTTCATCCTTAATTATGGTAATAATTTTAGCAAGAAAAATTCCTTTTTACTACAGTTTTTAGATGCAAAATGCAGTTTGGTTCTTTAGTCAGATCCACTTAGAGGGTATATTGCAGTGAAACTGTGAAGGATACTTCACTACAAATGTATAAGCTTTGTTGAATTTGTATCATTTTCTTTCAGTAATGAAAGCTATTCTTTATACAGTATGGAAATAAAAATTGCTTCATTGACCATTCATTTTTACTTACTGGGAAAGACTATATTTCCAGACATTTTCAAGTGTGCTGCATTTGAAAAGAGGTAATAAAGCTTAATTTAAGCATAGAGTTGAATATTTTCAAATGGTATTCTAAATGGAGCATCGTAACTTCCTCTTAACAGAACATGATTAACATTGTAAAATGATATTGAAAAATACCCATCAGGAAAAATATATCTTTCAAACTTGAGAAACTCAACTTAAATTGTTTCATATTTTCTTTTCCTTTTTAACCAAAAACTCCACATTTAATAGTTGGAGACTTTTTTTTTCTTTCTGGATATCTGACTCACTATTTTGGCAATAACTTTATTTCATCTATCATTCTTATCATGTTCTATTCTTTTAGAATGGTAACTATCTAAATTTAATTAATCTTATCATTGAGATATATTCTAGCCATTTTTGTTTAGACCATAGTTTTTTCTTTAAGGAAAAAAAAAGACCTGAAATTAATAAATAAAATATGCTTTTATATTATTTTTATTATTTTTATCCATCTTTGTAACCCTGTGCGTGATGTTTGCATTTTGGAACTACAAGGAAATTTTAAAGATCATCTTGAACAAGTTCCTTAACTTCTCAGTTCTTCATTTATCTCACTTATAAAATGGGACAATAAACTTTTTGCTTCATAGGGTTGTTACAAGGTTTAATGAGATAATACATATAAATGACTTAGCCAAGTGTCTAAAATGGAATAAAGATTTAGTAAATATCAATTGTTATTATTTTTACTATTATCTAATCTAGTCTTCCCATTTTCCAGTGAGGAACTGTAGACATGCTATACTGTAAGTTTGGATGTCTACCCATCATGCCTCCCTTTGGAACTGGCCCCCACCAACAAGAATGGGTTCCTTGACATATGACAAAAGTGGACATCAGTCAGAAATTGGACCAGTGCTGGTAAAGCTGAGAGGTTAGTTAGCAGCATGACTGGCAATGGAGGCTGCCACTGATTTTTAGCAGGCATGTGGAAAAGTTGTAAAAACTAGTCGTGGAGAGAGAAGAATAAATTGGCCACGGATAGAGAGAGCATTGGGCCTTGCAGAGTAAAAAGAGTGACTGCTCTGTTTCCTGATATTTTAGTTCCTGTACCTTTTTCTCATTAATTGAACTTTCTGTCCTTGGATTGCATAGGCCATCCCTGAAAACTCAACAAATTACCCACTTGTACTTATGCTGGTTTAAGCCAATATTTGTAACTTGCAACCAAAACAGTATTGACTATGATATACTGAACTAAGTATCCCAGTTCCATAAGACTAACTACTGGAAAAACTGGTATTAGAATCCTTTGTAACATTATGGAGAAAGCATCTTCCTTGAGATTCTACCATCTTGGGTTTGAATTCTGGTTCTATCAGTTACTAGCAGAGTGATGTATGCCTCTGAGGAATATTGATGGAATCATCATATTTTCAGGGTAGCCAGTTTTGTGACTAATGAATACTTACAAAAGAGTTGCCCCAGTTCTCATGCCAGAGGACTGTCTTGAAAAACCTCTTAGAATTGGTCTTTGTAGCTATTAGAAGATATGGTGGGCATGAAGGTTGAGAATAAGAAAGTTGAGCACACATCCACTTAGTATTACCAAGGATTATTCACATTGTACAAAACTCTATTTTAATGGGTAGAGATGTGCTTGATGATATAAAGCATTAATGCCTACATTGTCTGCAGTCTCAGAACTTGAAGTTAGCTATACGTAACTATTAACAAGTGAATATCAACCAGTAAAATGAAAATATATTCACATAGGAAAAGCACAATGTTAGAGAGTTATATATTTACACCCACAACACACAAAACGTAAGAACTCATGAGCCTTCCCTTCACACTCTTTTGTTCACAAAAAGTGGATGTTCTCATAACATGATACTTAAATTTTAATTTGGGTAATATTTGTTTTTTCAATTGCATTTGAAGCAACATCAGAATCCATGGCAATGCTAAGCTCTGGGCTTGAGCACTTTCCTAAGTTCCTTCACCTCCTGGACATCCTAATTTTCTCCAGGTGGTCCTTAAAATTCCTTTTTGCTCTAGAATACCAGAATCCATGAGTCAAACATCCATATTAAATCACAACTTATCAACATTTTTCTCCTGATCACGTCTTGGGAAAAAAACAACAACAAAAGTCATGATGGAAGGGAAAGAAAAGAATGCAAGAAAGGACCAGGGGAATAGATCATCTGTCCCTCAACTTAGGAGATTGCTGATTCTGTCTTACCTCTATCATATGATGGGGTTTGTGAGACTCTTCTACTTTTCACACCTACATTTTACTTAGAGTATTCTTCCTCTTACTTTAATAGTAAAAAGTAGATGTTATTATTTGTCTTACTATATTTTAACAAATAATTAAGGCATCTAATACCTTAACAAAAAACAAAGCTGAAGGAATTGTAAAAAATAGACTAAAATATATGTGTTCTTCTGGTATATGAATGTTCGTTTTTAAGCATATTGTATTTTATAGATATAGGCTTAGAGTCAGACAATTTACATTAGAATCTCAACTCTGTCACTTACTGTGGGACCTTAGACAAGTTATTAAGCCTTTCTGTTTCCATGTCCTCATGTGTAAAATAAGAACAAAACACAGAGTGTTTTACACTTACAGTGCTGTGAAAATTACTTGAGCCATTATACATGAAACACTTATAAATGTTCATAGCACAAAGTTAATATTCTTCAAAATTAGCTTTGTGATTTTTCAAAATGCAGTTTATACACTTCCATGATTGAGTCCTCATTTGACCCTGAGAAGTAGTGGTGAGTATTATCCTCATTTTACTGACCCAGGAGAATAACTGATGAACCTTAGGTCAGGACCATGCTACCAGCGTCAGGGCTGGGGTTCCAGCGTGATAATCTCACCCCAATTGTCCTATTCTTTTGCACTTCATCTCAGATGCCTCTATTTAAAGAAAGCTGCCAGAGTAAGTTTATCCATCTTTCCTTGGAGTTCTGAGAAATTTGAGGAAAATAGACTGGCATCATAAAGAAAGCAAAAAAAAAAGTTTTAATAATGGTAATGTTTGATTAGTGTTTGGATCTGAGAACTTTCCCCTGAGTTGAACTTCCCTGCCCAATTTCAGGTCAACCTGGGTGGTACAGAGATGGTCTCAGTGAGCTAAATTCTTGGAAGATGGAAAAGTGTGTGTTTTGAGTAAAAAAATTCTGAAAAAGGGAAAGTCAAAGTGGGGCTGAACTGTGTGCTCTCAGTTCCCATTTCTTATCATCATCAATCAGATATGTTTCTCCCCTTAAAGAGAAAGGATGGGGACAAGAGCAGAAAATATTACTTCCACACTTTTTCCACCCAGAGAGTACAAAGGAATTCCTGTTCTTGTCTAAGGAGAATAGAGGTAGTGTATTAGTAAGAGCCTCCCCCTCATCTCCACAATGCCACTAAATAGGAAATTCTGGCCTTCCCTACATCCCACTAAGTTTGAAAAGCCCAAAAGAACAACAGCACAGGTGACTGAAACTTTAAATCTTAACATGGCCCCCCTAAAAATATGAACCAATGGTCAAATCGCCAGCTTTTACCCTGTTATCCGTAGGATCATTGCTCCTCCTCCCATGGGAAAAGCCATGAGAGGAGGAAGAAAAAAACGAGAAGTATCTCCCAGCACTATTTTCTCTTAGCCATTGGGGTGGAAGTTGAGCTCCCTTTAGAGAAAAATGAGAAGTGGGGTAAAAGTGACTTTCCTAACATATCTTATATGAACTGTCTCTTATCTCTTTTTAAATTAAAATAAACATAAATTATGAAATTTAAGCAAACACTATATACAGTAATCATTTTATGTAGTTAGGATTTATTTTATTTTCATTTTTTTGGGTATGAATTTCCCTGCCTTGTGTACTATGCCTATTTTCTCTAGGTCCATCAGAGGATGTGAAAAGAAAATCCATGACTGGTTTGCTTCAAGTCCAAGGCCATAGTTGTCTGAGTATTTGAGATACCTCTCATGGAGAAAGAGAACTCTAATTTGCAAGACAATTGGAGGCTACTCTGTTGATAATTAACCAGGTCAGAATATCTGAGAAGCATTATTTTTACCCTCCCAGCTCAATGTTGTCATTTTAGTTGGTGGCAACTTGGTTTCAGTTTGTTCCTCATTTCTTTTTGGTTCATCAAAACACTGCCTTAAGGGCAATAAAAAAATCCAGTCCCAGAAAAAGTTAAATCAGAGAGTAGCAAGTGTTTTCTTCCCCTTATTCCCTTGATCCCAGCCCCATACTCAGACACACACACACACACACACACACACACACACACACACACACACGTCCTAGAAAAAGCTAAATTAGCAGGTAGCAGGTGTTTCTTCATCATATTCCCTTCATTCCAACCTGCTCACAACTGGGAACTGGGGATGGGGGAAGGAGGAAGGGAGAGAGGGAAAGAAACAGAGAGAGATGCATAGTTCTATCAGAACATCACAGAAGCAGAGAGAGAGATATGGTCATGATCCAACCCTTTGTTCAAAATATTAGCCAACTACATTTTCAGATTCATCACATAGGCAAACTGCCATCAAGCTGCAATGAAAATCAGCCCCCACTTCATGGGGGCTCAGGCCAGATGTGAATGCAGCAGTCCAGAGGTGAGGCAATTATGTGCAAGAATCATGTGAAAGAGCATTCCCCAAAATGAACTCACTTAAGGAGAACATTTGGTGTTTACAGGACTTCAGCCCTGTTTTCTGGAGATTTTCCATCACTATAAACACTGACATATACACACATGAACATACATGGATTTTTAAAAATGGGCCTAGCATATGTGATTTCACTAAGTTATCTCACTTATTAGAAATGAAAAAAAATTAATGGTACAATATCAAAAATTTGGCAGGTGAAACAGTCACATAGACAAATGCTGAATGGAAGCCAGTGCCCATAGGCTGGTGATAATACATGGAAGCTTGGAACTGTTAGTAATCTTCAGATGATTTTGTAATGCAGAGGTAGATGACCTGCCTAGCTAGGGAGTATGTGTCAAAACCAGCCCCTTGGGGCTCTGCTTTCTACTTTATTTGATTTGAAATCCACCTTCTAACACATCCAAGGGATAGCAACACATGATAAAGAGATGCTTCAGGTGTGATAGGATAGTCTGAGGGCATTTCAAAGTTCATTTGCTTCTATTGTCATCAGCAGTCCCATTTCTTCTTTCACAGTGTAATGGGGTTGACTTTAAATTCTATCTCACTCTAACTAGTTACAGAACTGAGATCTGTAATTTATCATTACGTGAATGGGATCTCTGTCTTGTAGCAGGCAGACTCCTCTACAACATTTTTTTGAACTGCCTGTGAGAAAATAACCTCAAGCTTTGAGAACAAGGAAGAAATCGTCTAAACATGAGTATATTGATTTACATTAAAATGTCATATTTTACTTACATGAAAAATCTTAGAGAATCTTGGACTTTGTTAGTATTATTTCTTTTGCAGCTTTCTGGAATAAAATTTGAATTTGAGAGAAGGCTCAGTAGCCTCTAGAATGGTTGTCAGGCACATATAGATGCTGGCTTACAAATCTGAATTAGTATAAAAAGTAAAACTAAAGTAAGTTTTAAAAATGGAATGATTAAAGCTACTTATCGATCAAGTATTTTTTGAATTTTTTGTTTACTGAATTTATGGTAAAATGACAAAGCTAAATCCTAGACTTTTGTAATTGATGAAAAGTAATTATTTGGACTGTAAAACCTTTTACTCAAAAAATAGTGTTTGTTTTGAACCACTGGGAATTTGAAGAGTATTATAACGACCATCCTCAGAGACAAGAGGTCCTGAATAGTAATTTATCTATTAATTGACATAAATGGCAGTGGCTGACAGTGGAAAGACTCTAAATAAAAGTAATTGTTTAGTAGTTTGAATGACAGGCAGACTGGAATTTCATTTTGGCCTAAGGTTTAAAGATCTAGCAAAAATAATGTTAAACCACTCAGAAAAATTCCCTTAGTAGACGAAGGAGTTGAGAGAACGTGAATCCGAGGCTGTGCTAAACCACAGCCACTAGCCATATGTGGCTATTTAACTTTAAATTAATTAAAATTGAACAAAATTTTAAAATTCGGTTTCTCAGTCCAACTAACCACATTTTAAGTGCTCAATAGCTGTGTGCAACTAATGGTTACCTTTATTGGATCAGCTAGATATCAAACATTTGCATTACCACAGACAGTTCTCTTGGATGGCATGAATCTAAGGGATAAATAGGAAACAGATAGATTTTGACCCTTCAGAAAAAAATGTTGCCTGTTGTGTGTCCCTCAACTGAATAAGACACACTGTGAAATAGGGAGATACTTGGCCAGAAAAGCAGTAAAGGACTCAGTGTCCTCATGGATGACTAAAAATTGAAAAATAATTACAAATTTATAACCCATATTTCTTTGAGACTATATACTAATCACTCCCTGACATATAAGTTCCCTCAGGTAATTTCTTCTGGTATTAGGTCCAGTATTTACTCAACTGAGATTTACATTATAGATACTAATTACCATTCAAACACAGCTGTGCTACTTATGCCAGCATTACACTATGAAGAAAGCTTTCCTAACACATCTTTCCTTTCATTCTAAACAACTTATTTTGATGGCATTAAATCTGCCCACAGTTATTTCTAATTCAGTCATTCACGTCCACTTTTGCAAGAAACTGATCTTTTGCTCTTTCTGAACATTTAGAATCTAGATAGATAGGTAGGTAGATAGATAGATAGATAGATACACAGATGATAGATAGATAGATAGATAGATAGATAGATAGATAGACAGACAGACGAGGTCAAACAATGTTAAACTGTTTTAACCTTCCTATTCAATTGAACCAACTATTCAATTGAAATAGTTGATGAAACAATTGAAATATTTCAATTGTTTGACAGTAATTCAGTTTAGAAATTCTTCTATACAGGCAAATCACTTCACAAATCAAAATCATTTACAACCATGTACAATGTTGTAGAAGAACATCACAATTACTTTATAGAGATTTGCTTTAAATTGCATCATATATTTATGTATTCTAAAATGTAAAATTTTCCCCCAAATTTCTTATCAGTCTACCTTCCTTTGAGATAAGTAGATTGTTATTAAAATAAATAATAAACATTTAAAAATGATTAAGTCAGAAAAGTCACCATTTTCAAGGCGAACATAGGAAGTTGTGGGTATAAACTGAACAAAAGCTGTCAGTTTTAGCCTCTCCAGCTTCTTCTCTGTTTGATGAATGTTTGTCTGGAAAAGCTTCAGTTTTAGAGGGGAAATATTTAGTCTCTGTAGCTCACAGAACGTACTTGCTTTCTGTATTCTGAAGAACTTGTGTTCCTCTAAAACATTAAAAACAAATTTTTTTAGCTTTTCAAGGTACAGAAGTTTCTGCCAACTGACCAGAAGTGTTAATGTACCTGGCACTTAGAATGGAACTCACAGATCATGTGCATGAAATATATCTTAGTTATGTTTTTCAAAACGTGTAGGATGTTTTAGAATTTTCTTCTCAATATCTTATCTACAGAAAGAAATGGATAAAGAAAATGAGTACTGAATTATTCATTCTTGCTTCCAACCTAGTTTTAAGTAGAAACTTAATAACTGAAATATGATGTTTGAAATGGAAACTGTGAGCAATAAGTAATCAAGAAGATGATACACAAAGTGTTAGAGTTGACAAGTGTTCAGAAATTCTGTTTGAGAAACCAGTAAATAAATAAATGAGAGACTTCTAAAGATGGGAGAGTAAAGAGTTGTAGCACTTGCTTTGAAATTCTTCCATGGCTCAGAATGAGTCATTATAATTTTTTTTCTCCACTGTCTCTCTCATTGAATGCAGAAAGAGCATGCACACACATACACACACACAGTTACAGAAATTTTCTCTCCAAATATTCCCCCCTACACCTGACAAATCTACATTAAACTTTCTTCAGTCTCTCTGATGCACCTGCATTCTGATTTCCTGGCTAGGGAGGAGAGTGGAAACTTTTGGAAGCTATCAAATTCCTCTTAAGTCAGCCAGGTAAATGAGTTACACATGGCTTCTAGTGTTCATGGGAGCTCCCTAATAATGTGATGAGGAACAAATGCAATCCATGGTCATGCACACAAACATACCAACACCAGATAGTTTATTCCTGTGTTGTGAACCTTGTGGTTGTGAAAATATTTTGTGCACCATAAAATACAATACAACTTTCAGTTACTGTTCGTTTCTATGCATCATATCTATCAATTCACTCTCAATTCCCAATAATCCAAACTTAATAAATCTTCCCGGATTTCTCATTGTGAATGTTAATGGTACTCTTTTATTTTACAGATGTTATCTAAATAATAGAAACAAAAATATGAAATTCTAAGACCTTAAAACAAGTTTAGATATGAACAACAATATTGATGTCTTCCACTTATTGAGCAATAGATAATACTAATTTTTTCACAACATCTAGTTTAATCTTTACAGAAGCAGAAACTGAGACTTAGAAAAGCTAAGTAACTTTCAAGATCTAACAGTTAATAAAAGTTATAGTCAAACTCCAGTCTTCTGAATCCAAAACTAATAGCATAGCCACTATTAAGAGTGCTAACGACTCATGGTGATGAGCATGCATTATGTTTTACTGTGAGCTTATTTTTCCCATTTTATAGATAAGAAAATGAGGCCTAAAGATAAGTGAATTTATAGGAAAAATTACAATGCTCTGCCCATTTATTTTTTGATTTTTTATTTCATAATTATTTCATGATTACCATTTTTATTTATTTTTTTCCACAAATATTTATTAAGTTCTGTGTTCAGTATGCTATCTGGGCCGGGAACACAAGCATAAACAAAACAATTTTGGTGCTTGCTCTCAAAGAATTCACAGCCCAGTACCCACAACGTGATTCAACAAGCAGAGCAGAGTGACACCACAGGATGTCAAGGAAGCCAGGTGATCTCCCAGTCCCTTCGGAAATCCCCAGAACATCTTATGAAAAGCAGCAATCAGCAACCTCCATTCTTCACGCAAGAGACAGCCACGATGATTGTTGCTGCCTTAGCCTGATCATAAGAGTACAATTATCCAGCCACCAGAAAGCTGGGCTCACTGCTACAAACCACCCGGAAAGTGCTGGGGCCATTTCCTGGCATCTGAGCCTAATATTTCCAGGGCATCTGGTCATGAACTCACTAAACATTTATTTAGCATGTACAGTATGCTAGGCACTAGAGACACAAAGTCAAATAACATACCATGAAAACACTGCTGTGTTTGCAAATAATAGTAAAGCAATAAAGTGCACTGTGGATATGTACTCAGGGAATTCTCACGTTCTCACAACCTCTGTCCCCTAGAGAAGTCACGTAGATTCAGTGCTGATAATAAAGCTCCGACTGCTGTAAACATTGTACAATTTCAGAAAATCAAATGAAGAACCTTATAACTAGAATGACCATCCATCTCAATTCGCCCATGCCAGCTTCAGATTACACTTTGCCTCAGCATAACCAAAGCACACCTTTTCACTGTCACAGGTGATCTCATTTGTTTAATAAATTATTTGGTCACTCAACTTATGACTAATGGAAGTTAATAACAACTTTGCTTTAATATACAGGAAATGGTTTAATTTTCATTTCTGGAACACTGTGCGCTAGGCACTATGCTTTGTGTCCCCTCATCTTCACAAGAAGTAAATGCAATGGGATTATCTCTGCTCTATAGGTGAGGAAACTGAGGTTTTAGAGAGTTCAGTTTCTTGCCCAAGGATCACATAATGGTAATGCTAGGATTCGAGCACAAGGCTGTCTGGCTCCTCCACTGTGGCAGCAGATAGAGTAAGTTTGACAACAACATTCAAGAGTAGAGAAGGGCATCCTTAAAGGGGCTGTGGATAATGTGCTACCTGCCTAGTGGAGAGACATCAGGATGTGAGCTTTAAGATAAGCGGTCATGACCGTCATTGAGCCCATGAAACGCCTGCACAGTCACCAGTCATACCCAGTTCCCCTAGGCTTAACTCTCACTGGCCATTTCTTTAGCTGTCACACCTTGATGCTGACGACAGCACACACACTAGGCTCATAGGGGGCTGAATATTGGCAGAGGGTGATGTGTCCTGACGAGGTAAGCTCTCTGTCATTATACTTCCTTCAGGGAGGGTCTTTGTGTGTTTGCAAGTGTCCTTTTTACCTTCATCCATATGGAGGCTTAATATAGTGCCTAAGGGACGTGAAAAGAGAATTTTTCACCAATGAAATGGAACTTTTATGGTCTGTGAAAAGATGCATCTCTTTTGTTAGTCCCTTTATTTACCTCTGCAGTGCTATAAACTGAAGCAGGAAATTGTACTTTCAGATTAGGAAACATTGCACTGTGGAAGATGTAGTTCGGGATTTTCATGGGAATTTGCCCCAGTTGCTCAGGCTTTCTCATCCTCAATAAAACTTGCTTAATTGGTTTGCCTAGTAATAAAAGTAATTTTTCATAATTATAGATAATACAGACAAGAGAGAAAGGTGTAAAAAGAAAGTAAAAATTGCCTGTAATCTCAGCACTGAGTGAGCAACGTAATAATGTTTTTTAAAGTGTATTTTTCTGGATGTTTTTCCATGCTAATTCACATGTACATACAGTTTACTATTTTAATAAAATAGTGGCATATTATACATATCTTTTATAAGCTATTTTCTCCATAACATATTTAAGTATTTTCATGTTATAAAGATAGATCTACAGAAATTGTCTTTATAGTGAAATGCTCTATCATGTGGCTCTTCCTCAATTACTTAACCACTCCCAAAGAGCAAGTTATTTAGGGTTGGTTGGTTGTTTTCTGTTTCTGTTGCTATTATACAAACTGCTAAAATGAAGATGATTACACAGACAGTTCTGTGTAGTTGTTCATTCAGATTTGTTTGTTTGTTTGTTTTAGATATACCCTTAAAAATCAAATCTTTTACATTTTGACTCATCACCAGCCTTTTCTCCAGATGAAGTACCAATATATACTCCCTTCCTCAGTGTCTAAAACCCTGTTTACTCCATGGCCTTGCCAATACTAGTGACCATCAAACTTTTCAAATATTACTGCTGTAATCAGAATTTTTAATTTTATTGTTAGTTACAATTAAATCTATTCAACTGAATAATAAATAATATTTTAAAATAATTTAACCAAAATTTAATTTAAATCGTCTATTTCCTAGTATGCTTAGATGTATTTGCAACATATTTTTGGGAATCTGTAGTTCTTTTTTGAGAAGGGCATGTTTATATCCATTTCCCATTTTGTCACCAAAACATTTGAACTTTTTTATTCATTTGTAAGAGTTCCTTATACATTAACAATATAGAAGTTTTATCTGCTGTTCATGTTGCTAAACCTCTTCCCCCAAAGTGGTCATCTATCTTTTTATCGATTATGGGTTTCATTTTATTGACTATACAGGCATATATTATATATGCATCCATTAATATAATTATATATTGTGTTTAAACATGTATACACAAACAGAGAATAGACAGAGAGACAATATTCACATAGATACAGATCAATATTCATGACACCTCCTCAGGCCTACCACCTTCAGGTACTTATCATACCCTTATGTGACCTTCTGGTATGAAGTTTAGTACTTCCTATGATGTATTTTAGATATTTACATTAAAATTTTATCTTTTCCCTTAAGCTTGAAACCCTTTGAGCCCCACAAAGTGCTCAGCCAGCTTTGCATTTCACCCTGGAGTCTTAGACATGAAAAAAACTCACACAGAGGTTGAGTCTCATGGACCTGCCCGAGGTCACAAAGCAGAGGCAATATTCCTGACACTCCATTCAGTACACTTTCCACTATCTTCTCTTGTTTTAAATAATATTAATAACAAAATGCACCATACGGCAGATGTCAGTGTGAGACTGGCTTCAACTGAGCAAAAGCACTCCTGGCCTACAAAGACCTCAGCCACAACAGACTCCTGCTTGACAAAACGGGAGGTATCAAAGTATCTGATATAGAGAGGCCCAGAGGCTCTGTGTTTAGTCACTCTCAGATGCTCTGCCAGAAGCAGCAGCCACATCTAGAGAACAGTGCCAGTCTATCTACCTTGGTTTAAAGTATTCAAGCCTCTAGAGCTCAGTTCATTATTATGACCACTAGAGGGAGTGCAGCCATTAGCCTGAAGAGACAAGACTGCTTGCTTATTGCATCCTAGCTTCTGCGTGGACCCAGGGACCCCTCCCAGGTTAACCAGAATGTGACCTTGCTACTGTGCAGAAATAGTTTCTAGGCAGCCCTCTCTTCCAATGATTCCAGACAAGGTTGAAGATTAAAGAGTTTTGTCTTTCTCTTTACTGTGAACTATCCATTAGTGAGGCTCTTCAGTGGAATTTTGAAGTTACATTTAGATGTTCATATAATATCTCTCTCTCTCTCTCTCTCTCTCTCTCTCTCTCTCTCTCTCTCTCTCCCCCCTTCTTTTTTATTGTTTTCTGAGAGAAAATAATCTGCACATCCCTGTTCTCAGCGTCATTTATTTCTGCCCAGAAAGAATTCTGAACGATTGCATTTGTCTGGTGATGGCTGTTGCTACACTGAAATAGGAAACACCAAGAAATAGCTTTACTCTTTAATCTAATCTAAAGTATTAAATGCCAAGTGGATCTAGAGTGGAGTTCCTTTTGATCTTATGTTCGATTAAAACTTTTTCAGGAAATAGATTCAGGGGTACCTTTTGCCACATTATTTGTTGTTCAGTCACAGAGGACATAGGAAATTTAGCATTTGTCATCTTTTTCTATGCTTTGAATACTTCTTGAATTTACACAGCTTGTAACAAACCCATCAAACTCATCGAACCCGGAAATATTTGACTGAGGACAGGAATGTTTAGAACACTTTCTCTTTAAAAGCAATAAAGATAAAGAAGAAAGAGACAGAGAGAGAGAGAGTCTATCATCATCTAAGTGCAGCTTCAAAATTCCACTGAAGAGCCTCACAAACAGATAATTCATTCATAGCAAAGAGAAAGACAAACCCATGCAAATTCATCAAATATAAACATGAGTGAGACATGGTTGAAAGTAAGAGAGAACAAGGAACAGCATTTTATAATTTAAAAATTGCTGAGCACTCACTTTTTAAAATTAAATTCATTCCTTATCACTTGCACAAAAAATGAATTGCCAAGCTTCACCAGGATGCTCACTGTCAGTCAAGTAAACCTAATTCTCATTTTGAAACAGAAAAAATACCTTATAGATATATACTAATATGTCTAAATATTGTCTCCTTTAAACAGCTCAAGTTTGTAACAAATGTTACAGGGCTCCCCTGAATCAATAGTCACATTGGTTCATCAGTTCACTTGAGAATGATTGAGATATTTAAAACACAGATTTGGGGAAATAGCCCATCATTTAACTAATTAGTCATAGGGTCCCATAAATTTGACCTGCAAAACAGTAAGCTCTCAGGTTAAGTCACCTTGTATATTTTTGATACTTGTAAAATTATATAATATTGCCTACCCATATAGGTTTCATCTTGACATACACAGTTCAGGTAGGAAAATAGTCTAACACTTGATTTTCTCTCTCCCTAATACCTTGATAAACACTAAAATTCTCATGCAAAATTGTATGAGGACAAGTTGGACCTTGCAGCTTGAAGTGAAAGTCAGAATGTTAGATAATGTTAATGGTCTCATTGAAAATTTTCATCAAACATTCCCTAAATTTGCTGTAAATTGGACATTTACATTAAATACATGAAAGTGAAGTTCTGTATATGTGTGCACAATTTGGTCTGATGTGCTCTTCTGCTTAACATGCTAATTTGAAATTTTTAGGGCCTATGTTAGGTTCTAGTATTGATTTATTTAAAAAAAGAAAACAGCCCAGTGCAGTGGCTCACACCTGTAATCCCAGCACTTTGGGAGGCTGAGGTGGGTAGATCATTTGAGGTCAGGAGTTCAAGACCAGCCTGGCCAATGTGGTGAAACCCTGTATCTATTAAAAATACAAAATTTACCCGGGTGTGGTGGCATACACCTGTAGTCCCAGCTACTCGGGAGGCCGAGGCAGGAGAATTGCATGAACCCGGGAGGTGGAGGTTGCAGTGAGCCGAAATCATGCCATTGCATTCCATTCCAGCCTGGGCGACAGAGCGAGACTCCATCTCAAAAAAAAAACAAAAAAACAGAAAACAGTCAAATCCTACAAAGGGATTATTGGAGAAATCAACAAGTCAAAGCCATGCTCTAAATTCTGTGGTCTTTGTATAAGAAAACAAATCTATTCATTTGTAAGCATTTATAAGTAGCAGATAACCACAAAAAATTCATATTTAATTTAGTATGTAGATATTGTAAGAGTAAAACTGTATGCTGAAAGATATATTGGACAATAGAATCAGAAGATGGAGGCTGTAATGAAGTTTGCCAACACTGGGTGAAGTTGTTTAACTCTTCTAGGTTCAGTTACCTCACCTAAAATTCATTCATTCATCCAAGAACGTTTGCTAATTGCCCATAATATGTGAAGCATTTTTCTACACACCAGGGATACAGCACCCTGTCCTTATCAAAGTTACACTCTACTGGAGGGAGACAGAAAATAAAAAAAAATATGTAGATAAATATATAAAATGTATATTATGTGATATTAGAGAGTCATACATGCTATGGAAAAAGTAACAAGGAGAAGAAGGATAAAGAGTACTAGAGGGGTTGCAATTTTAAATAGGTCATCAAGAAAAAAACACACTAAGACGGTTAGACTTGAGTCAAAATTTAGCGGTAAATACCTGGAGGTAAATACTTAAATTCCTGGAAGAGAAAGAAGTGCATGGAAAATGAAAGTATACCTGCCATGTTTGAGGAAGAGCAAGGGGACCAATGTGATTGGAATGGAGTGAGAGAGAAAAGTAAGACATCAAGTCAGACAGGTAACAGAGATGGAAGTGGAATGGGCTAGGCTATTGGATACGAATTATTTTGGCTTTTCCTCTTGAGTGAGAAGGGAAGTCATCACAGGATTTTGTAGAGAGAAGTGATATGATTGTCTGGCTTATATTTAACAGGATTTTCCTGGTAGTCTGATTTCTCAGAATGGCTTATATGGACTTCTAATTTGTTTCCATATATCCAATTTTATTATTTTCAATGTGGATATCCAGTTTTCTCAACATCATTTGTTGAAGAAACTATTCTTCCCCATTGTTCATGCTTGGTACCCTTGTCAAGCATGTCAGAAATCAATTAATCTTTTAAGTATGGTTTTATTTCTGGGCTCTTTGTTCTGTTCCATTGGTCAATATGTCTGTTTTATGTTAATATTGTACTGTTTTAATCACTGTAGCATTGTAATAGATCTTGAAATCAGAAAGTGTGATGCCTCTAGGTTTGCTCTTTCTTAAGATTACTTTGGCTATTCAAGATCTTTTGTACTTCCATATACATTTTATAAGTGTTTTTTTCTATTTCTGCAAATAATGCCATTGGATTTTGATAGGGACTGCATTGAATCTGTATATTGTTTTGGCTAGTATGGGCATTTTAAATCTTTTAACCCATTTATATGGAATTTCTTTCTATTCATTTATGTCTTCTTCCATTTCTTTCATCAATGTTTTATATTTTTTCAGTGTACAAATCTTTCATCTCCTTGGTGAAATGTATTCCTAAATATTTTTGTCTTTTTGATGCTTTTATAAATAAGATTGTTTTCTTAATTGCCTTTGCAGAGAGTTTGTTATTAGTGTATAAACACACAACTGATTTTTATATCTTGATTTTGTATATTACAATTATACTTACTTTTTAAATTACTTCTAACAGGTTTTTTTTTTGTTTTTCTGTTTCGTTTTGTTTGTTTTGTAGAATCTTTAAGCTTTTCTATATGAGATCAAATCATGTACAGAGACAATTTTACTTCTTCTATTTCAATTTAGGTGCCTTTCATTTATTTTTCTTGCCTAAATGATCTGGCTAGTATGTCCAATACTATATAGAATAGAAATGGTGAGGGTGAGAATCTTCATCTTTTTCCTAATCTTAGAGGAAAACTTTCAGTTTTTTGTCATCTACTATAATGTGAGCTGTGAGTCTATCATATGTGACCTTTATTATGTAGAGGTAAATTCCTTCTACGTCTAGTTTTTTCAGTTTTTATAGTGAAAGATTATTAAGTTTTGTCAAACCCTTTTTCTGCATCATGAAAATGATCATGTGATTTTTATTCTTCATTATGTTAATGTAGTGTTTCACATTAATTGATTTGCATATCATACCATCCTTGCACCCCAAAGATGAACCCCATGATGTGTGGTACATGATGTATGGTCCTAGTCATGGTGTACTGTCCTTTTAAAGTACTGTCAAATTTGATTTGCCCATAGTCTGTTGAGGATTTTTGTTAATCAAGGACATTTGGGCCTGTGATGATCTTTTCTCGTGAGGTTTCTGTCTGGATTTGGTATCAGAGTAATGACGGACTCAAAATACATTTGTAAATGTTCCCTTTTCTTCAATTATTTTGGAGTCATTGGAAAAGATTGGTGTTTGCTCTTCTAGTTTACCAGTTTGTTGGTGCATAGTTGTTTATAGTAGTTTTTGTGGTCCTTTTTATTTCTGTGTCATGAATCGTAATGTCCACTTTTTTATTTCCGATTTTATTTATTTGAGTCCTACAACTCAATAGGAAAAAAGCAAATAACCCAAAGAAAAGTGGGCAAGACTGGGAATCGATATTTCTCTAAGGAAGACATCCAAATGGCTAACAGGTATATGAAAAGATACTCAACATCACTAATCATCAGATAAATGCAAGTCAAATCCACAATGAGAAATCACCTCACACCTTTTAGGATGGCTATTATCAAAAAATAATAATAACCATTGTAGAGAATGTAAAATGGTGCCGTTGCTATGAAAAACAACATAGAGATTTCTCAAAAAAAAAAAAAAATAGAATTACTACATGATCCAGCAATCCCCTTCCAGATATGTATCCAAAAGAATTAAAATCTTTTGATTTTATCTCCATTTCCATGGAGATATCTCCATTTCCATGCTCCTTTCAGCATTATTCACAATAGCCAGGATAGGGAAACAACCTAAATGTCCATTGAGGAATGGATGGATAAAGAAAATGTGGTATGTACATATAATGGAAAATCATTCAGCCTTATGGAAGAAGAAACGTTTGCTACACGTGACAACACTGATAAATCTGGAAGACATTATGGTAAATTAAATAAGACAGTCACAGATGGACAAAAACTGCATGGTTCCACTCATAGGAATTATCTAAAATAGTTGAACTCAAAGAAACAGTAGAATGGTGGTTACGTGGGCTGGGGCAAGGAGGAAATGAGTAGTTGCTATTCAACAAATGTAAAGTCTCAGTTTTGCAAGATGAATACCTTCTAGAGATCTGCTGTACAACAAGGTGCCTATAGTTAATATTGCTGTATTATGCACTTAACAACTTGAGAGGGTAGATCTCAGTTTAAGTGTTCTTACCGCACAAAAAAATCTTTTCCATGACCAAAGTTTTTATTGCATATGTTTTCAATAATTTAGAAAAATATTGAGAAGGTAGGAAGCATGGAAAATAATCTATTTATCTGCAACTCAGAAGTCAACATTTTTTTTTGTTATTTTCTTGTGGTCTTTTCTCTCTTTTTGTATGCAAATATATTTAACATTTGTAGCAACCGTAAAGTTTAAATTTGATTATATTCCCCTTAATATTAAACAATGATTCTTTTTATATGATATCCAATATTCCCCTGTAATATAAAAAGTGTACTGAATCAAGGCCAAGTCATTAATATGTAATATGAAATCACAACCATAACCAAGAAATTCTTTGTGGTATTTGATTTCAGTTGCTCTATGGATTATTGTATGTATGATAGGTGCTCAAACATGTTTATTGAGTGAATGTTGAATTTCAATGTAAGAAAAAATTAAATAAAAATAAGCTAAAGGATAAAAAGAAAGAGCTAGTATTCCCAACTCTGTTAAACTTGAAACGTAGCAGAAGTTGAATTTTGAATAAAGAGAGATAAAAAGCTAAGTTCAAAACTCTCCCACTCTGATCACATTCCATCATCTAAAACCTTAACAGCACTGCTTGTACATAATACAGATATTTTGACTGACACCCCAGTATGATGCATACTTGAGAATATTTTTGACCATAGCTATTACATATTATAGTTCAATGCATGAAATGCAAGGTCTTTTGTTTTAAGCAATTTTGACTCCAAAAATATACCACACAACAATGAGAATTTAAAACTCTTTTATTCCCCATAAATGGTCATAGTGATAGAAATGATGCTACCCATTCTGAGTAACAACAATAAATATCATGCACACAGTAGGTCCTTTAAAAATGTTAGTTGAATAAGTCCTTGAAGTGTGCTAATTTTTTTCCAACTTGGGTCAAGTTTCCACATCTATTATTAAGTAGGTGCAAAAGTAACTGCGGATTTTGCCATTGAAATTAACGACAAAAAACCGCAATTAGTTTTGCACCAACTTAACATATGGTAATAATAACAACTACATAAAATGGAGGCAAAAATGTCAAGTGAGATAACGTATATAAAGTACTCAGTGCACTGCTGTCACAGAAGTACTTAAAATGTGATTCTTCTTTCTTTTTGTTTTACCTCATAAAATTGTAATCACCGATATCTGCAACTCTACTTGAAAAATAACTGAGACCACAGTCCGCAAACGTTACTAGAAGAAAGGATATTTTACACACACATACACAGACACACACACACATACATATGTACATACATACATATTTGTGTACATTCGAATACCACCTTAAGACTTTGAAAACCCCAAGGATCGTCCTTGCTTATTTCCTCTCTCTCCATCACTCTCACATCCAATCTTGTCACCTCTCTCTCCAAACACAGTTCCAGTCTACCCAGTATTCTTTGTCCATGACCCACCTGACACTCTAGTCTGAGCCAGCCCTCATCAGTTTTCCCCCGATTAAGTAATTCAACTGCCTGCTTCCTTCATTCTTCGATCTATGTTTCATCCTAGCATGGCTACCAGAGTGATCATTCAAAACCATAAATCAGATCCCTCCGCTGCACCAAAAGAAAAAAAAAAAGATCAAATGGCTTCATATTTCATTTGGGATAAAACCAAACTCTTTACTGTGGCCTATGAGACTCACAATCTGGGCCTGTCTACCTCTCTGAGCTCTCACAATTCTGGAAACTTACAGGACTGCTTTCTGTTTCTGAAACATGCCAAATTCATTAATACCCCACAGCTTTTGCATTTGATTTCTCTGCCTGGAACACTTTATCCTAGACTGTCTCAAGCCTGTTTCTTTTTCATCATTCAGGTTTCAGCTCAAATGTCACTGACTCAGGAAGGCATTTCTTTACCACTTATTCAAAGCCGTTCTCACCTCTTCTCAGCAGCATTCTATCCCACGATCCTGTTTAATTGTATTAATAGCATTTATCACAGCGATGAAAGTTTCTGCTTTATTTATTTTTGCAAAGGGGAAATAATTCTCTTTTTAAATTATTAATGTGATCTTGCCTTTGCTTACAAGAATAAATCTTGGCTCTTTTCTGGAATCATCCACCTGCCGACAGGATTAGTTCCAGTAGGATTGCTCTGAGAAAGTCCTAGGAAACATTTAGCTTTTAAAATTCAAAGGACAAGCTTTGGTCCTCAGAAAGGGTTATCTAAATTCCTATATCTCCTCCTTCAGCTTATAAAGGATCTGGCTTTGTGGAAGAGACAAGAGAGTTTTATGTATGTAAGTTATGTATGTAAGTTTTATGTATGTAAGGGAAGTCCAGACATAGCAGAAAGAGGAGAAAGCCTGCACTTTTCTACCCTCGGGAAACTATGGAAAGGGAAAGGAAAAAAAATCCCCACTTCCCTGTGTTTGTGGCTCCTCACAGGCTTCCCTGGGGCGACTGTAGCACAGTAATATTGAGGGTACAGCATAGCTGAGCAGCAGGAGGCCCTGAGCTATAATTATCATGAATCCTTTTGGCTTTTACATTGTGAAAACAGAATCTATAACTCTGAATGTCCAGCTAGGGAGCTGATCAGAGGGGATTCCCTTGGTAGTGAGGAGGTAGGTTTGTAGTGAATTATCCAGAACAAATCTTGCCTAGAATTGCAAGACACCAGAGTCAAACCCTGAAGGTCTCTAGTGCTAGCATAACCAGTCAGAATCTGAGTCAATGAAGGAGGTTTTGGGCCCTGTCCCTGCCCAGAGAGACAAATGATGAGCTTCCCTAGCCATAGACTTTGACCATGAGTATCAGCCAAACAGCAACCAAGTAGATATCCTGCCTTAGATCACTGACACTGGCTTCATCTTGGTAAGGAACATATTTAGAAGAGATGCTAAATGATAATCTGAGCATTTTTGTTTAAGAGGGACTCAAGTTTTCATAAAGCAAAGATTCACATACTTTGCTGCTTGTTAAATCCACCTGGGTTGTTAAGAAAGCTCAGAGAGAACCAGGCTCCTTAAAGGGTGTGGCCTGAGTCTTAAGGCATGTATCAAGTTCCACACCAAAATCTGAAAACCACTGCCCTAGAGGGACTGCTTAAAGTATTCGATTAGATCAACTTTAAACTGAATGAGACTTTTCATTTCCCCTCCCTACCGGCTAACTAGTAGGTGAAAGCTCAAAAGAGATGAGATAAGCTACAGATACTACTTTTAAAGTTTTTATGCACAAGTTGTATGTTGAGATAAATTTTGTAATACCTTCTGTTTTTCATTATTTACTGTCATTGTCATGCAATTAGATTGTGTGTTTTATGATAAATGTGTATATTGTTTATTGCTGAACACCAGTGCTGGAATTGTGCCTGGCACACAGTAGTCGCAAAAATGTTAGTTGAGGGACTCTATCAGTCAAGTAATTAATTAATTAATGTGTATCCATTTGGCACAGAGAATTTATTGTCAGGAGATACTCTGCCTGGTGGTGAGGGAAAAGGTGAGGGAACAAGGCATACGAAGTCTGGTAGAAGTAGGACTAAACATTTTTTTGAAACAGTCAAAAATTTAACTAAAGAGCTTCTGCACAGAGAAATAAACTAGCAAAAAAGTAAACAGCCTACACAATAGGAGAAGATATCTGTAAACTATGCAACCGACAAAGGTCTAATATCCAGAATCTATAAGAAACTTAAACAAATTAACAAGTGAAAAACAAACAACCCCATTAAAAAATGGGCAGGCTGGGCACAGTGGTTCACACCTGTAATCCCAACACTTTGGGAGGCCAAGGAGGGTGGATCACTTGAGGTCAGGAGTTTGAGACCAGCCTGGCCAACATAGTGAAACCCCATCTCTACTAAAAATACAAAAATTAGCCAGGTGTAGTGGCATATGCCTGTAGTCTCAGCTACTCAGGAGGCTAAGGTGGGAGAATCATTTGATCCCAGCAGGCCAAGTTTGCAATGAGTTGAGGTTGCATCATTGCCCTCCAGCCTGGGTGACAGAGTGAGACCCTATGTCCAGAAGAAAAAAGATTTTTTTTAAATGGGCAAAGACCATAAACACACAATTCTCAAAAGAAGACATACAAACAGCCAAAAAGCATATGAAAAAATGCTCAACATCACTAATCATTAGACAAACACAAATCAAAACCACAGTGAGATACCATCTCACACCAGCCAGAATAGCTATTATTAAAAAGGCAAAAAATAACAGATACTGGTGAGGTTGAGGAGAAACGGGAACACTTATACACTGTTGGTGGGAACATAAATTAGTTCAGCCACTATGGAAAGCAATTTAGAGATTTCTCAAAAAACTTAAAACAGAGTTACTATTTGATATAGCAATCTCATTATATGGTATATACCCAAAGGAATACAAATCATTCTACCATAAAGATACATGCAGGCATACATTCATCACTGCATTATTTACAACAGCAAAGACATGGAATCACCCTAAATTCTCAGCAATGGTGGACTAGATAAAGGAAATGTGATACCTATATGTAATGGAATACTATGCAGCCATAAGAAAGAGCAGGATCATGTCCATTCGTATTTGCAGTAACATGGATGGAAACGGAGGCCATTATCCTAAGTAAATTAAGGTGGGAACAGAAAAACAAATACTGGAGAATTCCCACCTGTTGTCGGAGGGACTCAGTGGGAGGCAATTGAATCATGGGGGCAGGTCTTTCTTATGCTGTTCTCATGATAGTGAATAAGGCTCAGTAGATCTGATGTCTTTATAGGCAGAGTTTCCCTGCACAAGCTTTCTCTTGCTGCCACCCATATAAGATGTGACTTGCTCCTCCTTGTCTTCTGCCATGATTGTGAGACCTCCTCAGTCACATGGAATTGTAAGTCCATTAAATGCTTTTTCCTGTATCCATTACCCAGTCTTGGCCATGTCTTTATCAGCAGCATGAAAACAGACTAAATACATTAAATTGGTAATAGTAGAGTGTGGCACTGCTGAAAAGATACCCAAAAAGTTACTTTGGAATTGTTGAATGGCTTTGCCCAAAATGCTAACAGCAATATGGACAATAAAGTCCTGGCTGAGGTGGTTTCAGATGGAAATGAGGAACTTGTTGGGAACTGGAGCAAAGGTGACTCTTGCTATGTTTTAGCAGAGACTGGCAGCATTTTGACCCTGCTCTAGAGATTTGTGGAAGTTTGAACTCGAGAGAGATAATTTAGAGTATCTTGTGAAAAAAATTTCAAAGCAGCAAAGCATTCAAGAGGAGACTTGGGCGCTGTTAAAGGCATTCAGTTTTAAAAGGGAAACAGCACAAAACTTTGGAAAATTTGCAGCCTGACAAAGTGATAGAAAAGAAAATTATATTTTCTGAGAAAAAAATTCAAGTGGCCGTAGAAATTTACATAATTAATGAGGAACTGAACGTTAATCCCCAAGACAATGGGGAAAATGTCTCCAGGGCACATCAGAGGTCTTCACAGCAGGCCCTCCCATCACAGGCTAGAGACCTAGGAATAAAAGATGGTTTCATGGGCTTGGTGCAGGCTTCCCATGCTGTGTGCAGCCTAGGAACTTGGCACCTTGTGTCCCAGCCACTCCAGCAGTGACTAATAGGGGCCAAGGTATAGCTCAGGCCGTGGCTTAAGAGAGTGCAAGACCCAAACCTTGGCAGTTTCCACATGGTGTTGAGCCTGCAAGTGCACAGAAGTCAAGGATTGAGGTTTGGGAACCTCCACATAGATTTCCGAGGATATATAGGAACGCCTGGATGTCCAGGCAGAAGTTTGCTGCAGGGGCGGGGCTCTCATGGAGAACCTCTGCTAGGGCAGTCCAGAAGGAAATGTGGGGTTGGAGCCCCCACACAGAGTCCCTACTGGGGCACCACCTAGTGCAGCTATGAGAAGAGGGCCACCATCCTCCAGACCTCAGAATGGTAGATCCACTGACAGCTTGCACCATGTGCCTGGAAAAGCTGAAGACACTCAACACCAGTCCATGAAGACAGCTGGGAGGGAGGCTGTACCTTGCAAAGTCACAGGGGTAGAGCTACCAAAGACCATGGGAACCCACCTCTTGCATTGGCATGACTTGGATGTGAGACATGGAATCAAAGGAGATCATTTTGGAGCTTTAAGATTTGATTGCCCTGCTGGATTTCAGACTTGCATGGGGCCTATAGCCCCTTCATTTTGGTTAATTTCTCCCATTTGAAATGGCTGTATTTACCCAATGCTTGTACCCCCATTGTATCTGGGAAGTAACTAATTTGCTTTTGATTTTACAAGCTCACAGGCAGAAGGGACTTGCCTTGTCTCAGATGAGACATTGGACTGTGGATTATTGAGTTAATGTTGAAATGAGTTCAGACTTTGGGAGACTGTTGGGAAGGCATTATTGGTTTTGAAATATGAGGACATGAGACTTTGGAGGGGCCAGGGGTGGAATTATATGGTTTGGCTCTGTCCCCACCCAAATCTCATCTTGACTCCTACATGTGGGAGGGACCTGGTGGGAGGCAGTTGAATCAAGGGGGCAGGTCTTTTCCATGATGATCTCATGATAGTGAGTAAGTCTCATGAGATCTGACAGCTTTAAAAGGTGGAGTTTCCCTGCACAAGCTCTCTCTTTGCCTGCTGCCATCCATGTAAGAGATGACTTGCTCCTCCTTGCCTTCTGCCATGATTGTGAGGCCTCCCCAGCCATGTGGAACTATAGGTTCATTAAATGCTTTTCCCTGTATAAATTACCCAGTTTTGGGTATGTCGTTGTCAGCAGCATGAAAACGGACTAATACAGAGCATGACCAGGAAGTCTGTAAAAGTTTAACTCAAAGATTCAAGTGAATAAAGGTGCTGAATGCTCTTGAGGCCTGGGAAAGACTATGCCAGTCTGCTGCCAATAAACTGATATGATGTAGTAAAATTTATAGATGTTCAACAGTCTCCCCTTTTTAAAAATAATATATTTGATATCTAGCCTACATTTCTGATTTGAATTTCTTTTTTTAATGAAGTTTTTTTGTATTATAAAATTTCAATGTAT
Organism: Chlorocebus sabaeus; assembly: GCF_047675955.1. Taxonomy (NCBI): domain Eukaryota; kingdom Metazoa; phylum Chordata; class Mammalia; order Primates; family Cercopithecidae; genus Chlorocebus; species Chlorocebus sabaeus. The sequence goes on from NC_132910.1 coordinate 32,460,931, forward strand.
GGAACAAAGAAAATATAGATAATAGAAAAAGTATGCATGATTATACCACCTGGAGATCATTACTGTTAACCTAGTTATATAATAAATATAAGCATTTATAGAACTACAATTTTATCCTGCTGTGTTCTCAATACCTAGAACAATGCCTGGAACATAAGTGCTCAAATTCATAATTGTTGAGTGAATCAGTTAAGACATGTATGTAATAATTTTCTTTGCATTCAGCACTCATTAGAATAAGAGGTCTCCCTTACTCTCAATCCTTATGAGCCCTCAAAGAGAAAAGGCACACTTTAATATTTTGACCATCTTTCCCAAAAGCAAAACTGAGCACAAGACCTTCCGAGAAGCTAAGGCCAGGTGCAGTGGCTCATGCCTGTAGTCCCAACACTTTGGGAGGCCGAGGTCGGTGCATTGCTTGAGCCTAGGATTTCAAGACCAGCCTGAACAATGTGGTGAAACTCAATCTCTACAAAAAGTACAAAATAAAGTTGTGTTTTGGGGGTTTTGTTTTGTTGTTGTTGTTTTGGTTTGGTTTTTTTTTTTTTTTTTGGGGGGGGGTCCTGGTGTACACACTTATAGTTCCAGCTACAAGTAGGGAGACTGAGGTGGGAGGATTGCTGGAGCCAGGGAGGTCAAGGCTGCAGTGAGCTGTGATTGTGCCACTGCACCCCAGCCTGGAACACAGAGCAAGGCCCTGTATCAAAGGAAAAGAGGCTGAACAGGCAGAATTCAGAAGAGCGCAATGTTAGAGCTTTTGCATGTTATGATCCACTTAGCAATCTGAGGATCCTCCTGAATTTTAAGCAGCAGAATTGGATGGTTGGCTCATATCAGCTTGTGTTCCTATGTGACTCCTAGCTTGCTTTCATCTGCCTGAAGAGTAAGTCCTGTTTGTTCTATTATCACATCATCTTCTGCTTCTTCCCCCAGAATGCATGTCTATTTGTGTTTCCCTTACTGAGGAAGTTTATACTTATCAAAACAAATTTCATGTTACTTTTCATTGTACCACTTTTAATTTAGCAACCAACAATTAAATAAACAAAAATATCTTGGTTTTATGTCTTTCAGAATTGAAAATGCTCCAGCTCTAATTCAGTTTATAGCTTGCTTGTAAATCACTTGAGACAAATTGTTATCACTGATTTTGATTGAGTCATGTGTCCCATGCCCTAAATATATTTCAAAGATTATTGGGTAGAAAGAGGGAAAGCAAATCTCATTACCAAATCAAACTGAATAAATTACATAATAATAATAATATATAATATGTTTTACTAGTTTTAAAACTGAGTGACTTTGTACTGTGTCAATTTAGCTAAGCCAGAAATATATTTCCCAGAATTCCCTTCTCAGTATGATTCTGAGTTAGGCCTTTTCACAAGAGAAATTTACATAAGATCTGAAAGACAGACATGAGAAGCAGCTATATTTGCACTCCAGGGGACAATATAAGACCAAGTACTGCTGCAGCTCATACACATTGTCTCATCTGTTGACTCACCTTGTTGATATAGAGCACTGCCAGCTCCAGCTAGATTGTTCCTTCAGCATCTTCAAATCCTAAAGCAGGAATATTTTACAGGTGCCAGTTTATCCTGTAGGTCACCTATATGACCAAGGCTGGCAACCAGGAAAAACAGATGCAGGTTCAGTTGTGTCCTCATGTGTTCCAGTTTGTCACTACAAATTTGTTTTTCCCTCAAGGATTCAACTTTTTTCTCTTCTGTCCATTTTATCCTTCTTCCTCCATTTTATGTCAATCTTCCCTTCCCAAATTAGTAGTTTAAAACAATGAACAATTATTATTTCACACAATCTGTGGGCCAGGAACTCCAGAATCATTTGTCTGAGTCCTCTGGTACATGGGCTCTCACTAGGCTGCAATCGAAGTATTGGCTGGGGCAGCAGTTGCATCTAAAGGCTCAACTCAGTGGAGGATCTGCTCTAAATCCAGGCATGTGATTGTTGACAGGAGTTGGCTCATCACAGGTTGCTTGACTGAGGGCCTCATTTTCTGGCTGTTAGCCAGAGGCTCCCTCAGTTATTTGCCATATTTACTCAAATTGCAGCAGCTGGCTTCCATCGGAGCAAGCAAATGAGAGGGAGAGAGGCTCAGGTGAACATACGCGGAGTCACCTTGTAATCCGATCTCAGAAGTGACATCCCTTCACTGTGTTTATATTCTGTTTGCTAGAAGGAAGTCACTAGGTTCAGCCAAGACTCGAGAGGAGGGGATTATAAAAGGCCGTGACTACCATAAGCAGAGATTACTGGAAGCTCTCTTTGAAGGTGCCCACCCCACCCCGTCAAACAATCTTTTGAGGCATCTTGCATGTGCTGTACAGAACTTCTCTCATAAAAAGTAAAACTTCTAAGAATCTTAAGTGCATTTTATCAGAGCATCTTTAGAGAAAAGATTTGTGACTGGCTATTGTCTAGTGGACTGGATTATGAATTTGTATATGAAAAAGTCATGAAGTTTTCAAAACAAATGTATCAGTTGAAATAAAGAGGAAAAAACAAGCTGAAAAGAGGCATTTCTACCATCAAATTTTCACATGCCTCAAAGTGGCTGTCTACTCAGTTGAAAAATCAGCTATATCTTATGGAAGAGGCAGGATGGCTCAGAAAGCAGAACCAAGATTCTAAATGGTGGCACCATGAGCTATAAACAATGACTCACAGGGAGTAGGAGTGAGTCCTTAGCTGAGAAAAGCTCACATGTGTCTGGCCAAATTTCAGGATTACCATAGGCTAGTTATTGCTTTGGGCCTTCCATTCTCTCCTCCCAATCCAAGTATCTGGTGTGGTCATCCTTTGCTTTTTACCGCTAGATGTGTGTGTGTCCAGGCAGATTACTTATTTACTTATTTCACAGGATTTTAGACCTAAAATAATGTATGGAAGGAATTACACCTGAAGAGTATCATCTCCACTTGTATTGGATTTAGATGACATGATCCAGGGCCATGAGCCAGAGCCTGATGACATTTTTAGGGAGGCTCTTGGGAGGGAATAAATTTGTTTTTCATATGGGAGTAATATAAGTAATGTGTGGCCAGAAAGTGAATTGTGGCAGTTTTAAAACTTGTTCACAAATTATTTAAAATTCTCTTCATTAGGAAGTTAAGTCTATGTTCTCTCCCCTCAAATCTGGGTGGGTTTTTGTTTCTACCAGCAGAGTGTGGGAGAAGTGATGTCATTTGACTTCCAAAGCTAACTCATAAAGGATAGTAAAACTTCTGCTTTGTTAGCTAGAATGCTCACCCTAGGAGCCCTGTGCTGCCACAGAAGACATCTGACTAGTTTAAGGATGCCATTATGTGAGGAATCCAAGCTATGGAAAAGGGAAGTGTAGGCAACCTGGTCCTAAGTCCTGTCTTTAAAAAGTCCCAGCCAGGTAGCAGATATGTGAGTGAACAAGGCTTCAGGTAATTCTAGCTCCTAGCCACTGAGTCACCTTTAGTCTTTGAGTCTTTCCACCTGGTTCCCCAGATACTGTGGTGCAGAGACAAGCCATCCTTGTCATGTGTTGTCTGAATTCCTGGCCCATGAAATCTAGGAGAGTAACAAAATGGTTGTTCTAAGCAACTAAGTTTTGGGGTAATTTGTTACACAGTTATAACAACTGGGACTAAGCCATGCAAAACCATCAGAGCTAAATCATGAATAAAATATATATTTAAATTTGGGTGACGGGTACATTGAAAACCAAATCACCACCATTATGCAATATACCCAAGTAACAAACATGCATGTGCACCCTGAATGCAGAATTTTTTAAATGAGAGAAAGATATAAATAACAATAATCATCATCATCATCATACTGGAGCCCTCAGGTAATTTAAAAATAAAATAAAATGAGCATCTGTTTTTTTTTTAAAAAAAATGCATGTTTAAGGCCAATAAATAAAAAATTTTGAATAAAATCAACTATCTGTGTATTTATAATTATTTTAGAATCTTGTGTGAACGATTATTTATATCTATTAAGATATAAATACTGCTAGTACAATGTTTAGCAATAAAGAACAAGGATTTGTTATTGTGCCCAAAAAAATACATATATATTTATTTTCAAATGTTTATTATGAATGACCTACTAGTAATAATATTCTGGTGCAAGGTTTCAAAGCTTTAAATGTATATCTCCAAGTTCCAGAAGAATAAAGCTGTGGTTTAATGTTCAAGGTTACATAAATCTGGGCAGAGCTGGAATTCAAGCCCAAGTCTTTTTTTTTCTTCTCTAAATCTCTTACTTTTCACTACTACATTCTCTTTTCTTCAGATGTGTTTCTATTTGAAGAAAACATTAAGAACCTATAATTATGAAAAGTTGGTCCCACTTGGAAGAAGCTCAAGGATGAAAAATTAAGTTTATATCCTAACAAGAGAGATTGGGAATGATTTAATGATTAGGAAAATGATGGGTTTGCATATATGAGGGTAATTTTCTGTATTTCCTTATACGTGTGTATCTTTAATTCATAAAAAATAAAATTTAGGTTAACTTAATGAAGCACTTCATTTTAGTGAGGGTTAACCCTTCATCTCATACACCGAAGTTTTTCATCAATCATTTTTACTTCATGATTTAAAAGGAAAAAAAAGACAGATACTGGATTTGATCAGTACAATTCTGCATACAGATACCAATGATACATAAGATTCAGGACTAAATGGTTATTAAGGCCCCTTTAATTTTAATAGAGACAGTAACAGTAGCTCCCGTCTATGCAGCAATGGTTATTTCACAGATACCGGGCAAAAGACTCTCTACATAACTTAATTAATCCCTGAAACAAGCCTCTAAAGTAAATATTACTTTATTCTGCCTTTTTCTATGAATGAGAAAGCTAGTACTCAAAAAAGCTAAATCACTTTCCCAAAGTCACTCAGTTAGTAAATAGTGGAGTTGGGATTATTTAATGGTTCAATCTCTCATTTCTTCATCTTTTAAGTACTCTAAGGAAACAATAAAAATCACATGGGAGGATAACACATTGGCATGGTCAATCACAGGAAAAATAAACCTGTAGTACTCTAACTTGGTTTTTATTTCTATATATGTAGGGTTTTAAAAATTACAACTATTGATCTGCTTTGAGAATATCATTCCTATTATAACTGTACAGTCCTAATATCCACCCAATACATAAATTTTCTATCTTTATATGTTGGTAATTTAAAAATATATACATGGAAAAACATACAGTACAAACAAACCAAATTCAAATAAAAATCTTTAAAAACTCTTAGAAATTCTTTAAGCAGGTTATGTCAATCCTCTTAAAAATGATTATTCTATGTACAATACATAATCTTTAAAAATACAGCTCCAGGAACAAAAACTCTTTGGTTCAGCAAAAGGATTATAAATGTGGAAATCTAATTTGTTAAGGATGCACCTCTCTGGATTGGGCTTCACTTATCTAGCTTAACTCGTTAAGGAAGCATATAGCTGGCTTTTTTCTGAATGATGAAATTATGAGTGGGGACTGAGTAGAGGTTGCTTTTGACATAGAACATTATCATATGAAAATATAACCAGAAGCTCGAATAATCCCGGAAGTTATACAGCATTTTTACTCTGCTAGATTTAAAAAATACAGAAAAGTCTCTGCTTCCCATTCATTTTGGAAGAAGGGTAAGGGAATGATCATGGTCAATACATACAACCATTCATCAGTAAAGTTCTTAGGTACTAGGATCCCATGCTATTGAAACTATCCTATTTATTATTTGGATGATTGCAAGAAAGGAATAGGAGGAATGCTGTTGTCCCTTTTACTTCTGAAATCCCATCACTTTTCCGGTGGCTTGCCTGTCTTAACAATCTAAATTTATAAACCCATCCATGACTCAGATGTCTTTAAAAAGAACTATTAACTCAGCAGTGATTACAGTGCATCAACATTTGTCAATGGGATTTAGATTAAAAATTAACGATGATTCTATACAATTTTGGTTTATTAATAACAACAATCACAGAATTTTTCAAAATACCTCAGATTTTCAGAGTTAGCAGTCTTACCTATTAGAATATATTCTCCTTTCTATTTACTGGAAGGCAAAAGCCTTCACAATTTTGCTCCAGTATATTTTCTACTTTGGTTGTGAAAATATTTTAGCATCATTTAACCACACATTTGTAACTATCTTGAACAAGGGCTTTTGAAAAGTCTCTAAGGTATCACAGCTGATTGTAAAGGAAAGAAAATAGTTCTTGCTTTACTTTTTTTTCTATTGCCCAACAGAAAATAATTATCTGACTGGATTGATTGATTCAATTACTTTGGGGAAAGGTACCACTGACTATTGCTCAATCTTGCCTCTCCCTGGACTCATGTCAGAGGCATATTAGTATATTCTCAGGTTAAAAGCAGGTGAAAGTCAGGAGGTTCTGCTGGCTACCATGCTTTCTGCAAACCACCATTTTAAGATACCATCATGCTTATATGAAGTTGCTGAGAGCTAGGGAGCTCTCCAAAATTCACCATTGTTTTTCCTTCTATTTGTATGACTTAGTTATTCAAGGACAAGACCCTTTTTAAACATTAGTAGTACTCAAACTAGAAGGATATGATTAGAATGGAACAATACATTGCAGAAAAACCTGCCACTGTAACAAAAATGGCTCTGATTGTGGAAAGGAAAATGGGGTAGCCTCTAGCAGTTGAGAAAAGCAAAGAATGTAATACATCAAAATTCACAGCATCTAAATGAGACATTATAACTCAGAATCACATCCATACCATTCTCCTCTTCCCCTTGTGCAGGGATTTCTTTTCCCTAATGGTCTTCCAAAGATATTATAATACTCTGAAAAGAAAATAATGTGTTGGATTATTGATCGTTGAGGTCCTCTTCTGTAGTGTACAGGAGTAATCAACTTTTCTTCTGTCAGAAGTCTTTATCCCAGCCTGATAGCTCATCTGGAGGCATTCCCTTTTCAGGAGGGTATTTGTCAAAGTAGCTGTGATCTATGGGTCCATTGAGCTAATATAGCGATAATTAAAACAAAAGGAAGAATAATGTTGACCAAGCATGCTATCACATATGGGTAATGCTTTTTATATCAGAACACTGATTTCATACTGCAACCACTTGGAAGTTACATACTAGAACAAAATGACCAATTATCATTCTTGAGTCCTAGTCTCAGCCTCATGAGATCTTCTCTTTACAACCAAATACATTTGGTCAGCAGATAACATTCAATAGTAACTACATGGCATGAGGAGTTTTCCTAAAGAAAACATTCAGAAATAGGCCAGGTGCTTTGGGAGGCCGAGACGGGCGGATCACGAGGTCAGGAGATCGAGACCATCCTGGCTAACACGGTGAAACCCCGTCTCTACTAAAAAATACAAAAAAAACTAGCCGGGCGAGGTGGCGGGCGCCTGTAGTCCCAGCTACTCCGGAGGCTGAGGCAGGAGAATGGCGTAAACCCGGGAGGCGAAGCTTGCAGTGAGCTGAGATCTGGCCACTGCACTCCCGCCTGGGCGACAGAGCGAGACTCTGCCTCAAAAAAAAAAAAAAAAAAAAAAAAGAAATAGGCCAGGTGCTGTGGCTCATGCCTGTAATCCCAGCACTTTGGGAGGCCGAGACAGGTGGATCACCTGAAGTCAGGAGTTCGAGACCAACCTGGCCAATGTGGTGAAACTCCGTCTCTACTAAAAATATAAAAATTAGTTGGGCATGGTGGTACACACCTGTGATCCCAGCTACTTTGGAGGCTGAGGCAGGAGAATCACTTGAACCTGAGAGGTGAAGGCTGCAGTGAGCTGAGATCACACCACTGCACTCCAGCCTGGGTAACAGAGTAAGACTTCGTCTCAAAAAAAAAAAAAAAAAAAAAAAAAAAGTGACAGAAATTATGTCTATTTATTTTTTTAATTGAAAACTCTTTTAAAATCAAAATCTGCCAGCATTCTTCTTCCATTGTATAAGTTTTTCACCAGTCCTGAAATTTTTACGGTTAATTGATCCATATAAAGTATTCAGAATGCCAAAAAAGGAACAATTGAAAATATTAGTGACCCTGTTGAAAGACTAAAATTATGCTGGTATTAAATTATTTCACAAATAAAATGATTTCTAACTCTGCTTTCAAACAAATGTAAGTAGTGCCTGATTGAATGATCAGTTGAAAAATAATTTAAAATATTATTTATGATAGATGATAATGTGGTGGAGGAACAGAGCTAGAGATCATTCAGGAGCTCAAAGTGATATCGCTGTAATAAAACCCTCCATTCCCACTTATATATGTGAGAACACAACTCTTAGAACTTGTATCTATATAACAATAATTTTTAAAAGAAATAGAATTGATGCTGAATCTGATCCCATTCTTCTAATAAACAATATCTATCCATAGGTACCATGAAATAATTTCTTCTCAAAAAATGTTTATTTAATAATGACCTTTAGAAATTCATAATGTATTCATGCCATTTGACACTGCATGCCATAAAAATGTAATTATAACAGAATTGAGAAGAAATATTGATGTTATTACAAATTTTAAATCTAAAATTTAAAGGCATTTAAAGAATTATCATGAAAGATTGTCAAGCATAGAAACATTTTACATTAGGATGAAATCTTATAGGGAACATAGAATGAAAATATGATGATATGATGAAAAGGAGTGATACAATATTTCTGCCCATACTTTATAAGTGGCTGATATGTATTAAATATCAATGGTATTTAGATTATAGTAGACACATTTAAAGGAATGAAGTAACAGTAGTGTTTTATTTTAAAATGTCAATATTTATAACATACTAGAAATCATATTCTCCACAACTATACTTTGAGGAAAAAAAATCAGATATCAATCTACAAATGTATAAGAGGAAACACAGATCTTTGCATTCTTTTGGAAAAAACACTAACATAAACTTAGTAGTATGTCGACCTAGATCATTCCTGAGATATTCTTACTCCCATGTTAGCTGAAGTTCTGCTTCCTCTAGAGCTGCACTATCCAATAATATAACCATCAGCAACACAAAGTGACTGAGCACTTGAAATGTCCCTCATCTGAACTGAGATGTGCTGTAACAGTAAAATTCACTTGGGATTTAGAAAATTCAGTGTGAAAAATAAACATAACCTATCTTACTATTATTTTGTATTGATTACATATTGAAATAATATTTTGGAGGTATTATGATAAAAAATTAAAATTATTTTCACCTTTTTTTTTTTTTTTCACCTTTTTAACATGACTGTTAGAAAATTTTAAGTTACATACATTGTTCACATCAAATTTCTACAGTCATTTGTCAGCCTGAACAACACTGACTACTTTGGGACTTAAGTGGCACTGACATGTATTAGGTTCCTGATAGGTAAGTTAATGTCCATCAACTAAACTAGGCAGTACTATTTAGTCCCTATAATCACAATTACTAAGATAAATTCACCCTATAATCACAATTCCTAAGATAAATTCACTTAATTTTTAAAAACCTGTTTTTCAAAAAAAAAACACCTAAAATCTGTTATGGGCATATACATTCACATACATCTAAAATCTGTGTACAAAAACAAGTCCCTGGGAAAAAAAGTAATATAATAAATACAATACCTCTCTTTGTAAAGGCGATGGAAGGCTCCGTGCTTTCAGTCCCTCCCAATTAAAACCATTTAACCACCTGAAAAATGAGAAAGAAAGAAAGAAAGAAAGAAAGAAAGAAAGAAAGAAAGAAAGAAAGAAAGAAAGAAAGAAAGAAAGAAAGAAAGAAAGAAAGAAAGAGGGAAGGAGGGAAGGAGGGAAGGAGGGAAGGAGGGAAGGAGGGAAGGAAGGAAGGAAGGAAGGAAGGAAGGAAGGAAGGAAGGAAGGAAGGAAGGAAGGAAGGAAGGAAGGAAAGAAGGAAGGAAGGAAGGAAGGAAGGAAGGAAGGAAGGAAGGAAGGAAGGAAGGAAGGAAGGAAGGAAGGAAGGAAGGAAGGAGAGAAAGAAAGAGAGAAAGAGAGGACAAAAAGGAATATTACTTGGATGATAAAGTATTCGCATGTCAAGTTATCTGCTACAGCTTTAAATAGCACTTACATAATAATTATTCCCAGATTTCTATTTCCAACCAAGACCCCTCCATCAGCTTACAGGCTAAGGTCTACAATTGTTATTCATCTTCTCACAATTAGATGTCTAATAGGCATCTGGCATGTATCAGGTCCGAACAGAAGCTTAAAATTTTCTCCACCAACCTTATCTTAATTCTTCCAGTTGCTCAAACCAAAACTCTTGTAGTTGTTCTTTGTCTTATATCCTACCTGAGTCTATGAGCAAATCTTGTCAGTGCTAGCTTCTAATTCTATCTATATTCAATATCTGGCCATTCTTCAACACCTTTACTCTACTAGCAAGGAACCAGCCCTACTTTTGTGCTGGAGATAACTCAGCAGCAAGATTGGTCATTTATAGCAAAGTCAGGTCACAACATGCTTTGGTTCAATATTCCCCCACCTTTTCCATCTTACTCAGTGTTAAAGGAAAAGTCTATTCCATGTATTTGCTGTAACCTACAAGGCCTAAAATCATTGTTTCTACCACAATCCTTCCATTACCTTACCACTGTTTTACTTTTCTCTTTCTTTCTCTCTTAACTCATTTGTCTTCTCACTATTCTCCTAACCAGCCAGGGATGTTCCCACTTTAAGGCCTTTGTACTCAAGGCTGGATTGTTCTTTCTCTAGATTTCCATGTCTTATTCTTTCACCACCTTCATGTCTTTTCTCAAAGGTCATCTTCTCAGTGAGATCTTCTTTGGTCATCCAATCTAAAATTGCAACTTTCCCCCACAAATACACACACACACACACACACACATATACACAAACACACACTTCTTATCCTCCTTCCCTACTTTATTTTACCCCCTTAGCATCTATAGCTATCTAATATACTACTTGGCTTAGTTATCGTGTTTACTTTCTATCTCCCCAGTAGAAAGCAAGCTCCATGAGGGCAGGGATTTTTATCTAGTTCCTTTTCTCTGTGCCCCAACACTTGGAGTAGTGCTTGATATGGGATAGGGGCTCAATAAATTTTTGTTGAGTGACTGAATGACTCTGCAAAGGAACACACTTACACAGAAAAAGTATTTTACAGTAATCTGTGAAAATATGGGATTAAGCAGAAGTTCTTTCATCATTGCTTACACATCATTAATCTAAAAGGGCTGATCTGATCTTCATGTATTTCAAGCATATATTTCCAGCTTGATGGTCTAGAAATACCTAACACCAGGAGTCAGGAGGCCTCATTTCTCTGGAATAGAAACAATCTACCCTGTCTCTCAGGATTTTATATCAAGAACATGAAATCATGCTGTTCTATAGCCACTGATCTTTTCTACTGGCACATTGAGGTCAACTCAGCCAGCCAAACAATATTTATGGAAAGTCAACTTGGTCTCAGGCATCAAAAAATGGCCCTGATAGACTTGCTTGATGCAGGGTTATCACAAACTTTCAATTTGTAAAATATAAAATATCTGCAAGGTGCAATAAGTAAAACAAAGTGCAATAAAACAAGGTATGCTTGTACCCGAAACAAATGTTTCCTCTTCCTTTCAGGAAAGATTTAGTTGCACCCTACAAGTATATCAGCCTCCTTTTAAGATAGGTGTTGAGAGACATGACTGGTGCCTAGTTTTAAATTAGCTCTTAGATATAAGACAGTAGAGTTCTGTAACTATTTTTGGGGAAGATTATTTAACATAGAATGGACAGATACATACAACTATACTGTTTTAAAATACAAAATTAAAGTAACTGGTTCTCAAAGAAAAAAAGTTTTACTTTAGAAGAGACTGAGAAAATCTGACGCCAAACTTTAGAAAGAATTTTGTTTGTTTGTTTGTTTTTTAATTCTAAGAATATGCTGAGTAGAGAAGCTACACAGCTTAAAGACTTGTGGAAGGTTTTAAGATGTTTTTGTTTTGCTGGGAGGTGATGAAAAAAGTCAAGTAAACAATATAAATTATTAAATTAATTTCAGATAGTAGTAAGTACAAGGAAGATAAAAGAGAATAAAGTGGTAGATGATGTCAGGAATAGAAACAGGTTGGGAGGGGCTGCTAATAGCTAGGGTGGTATTTGAAAAAGTGATATTTGAAAGAGCCTGAATGAAGAGAAGGGGGAACCATGGGAAGATCTGTGGCAAAGCCCTTCCAGATAGAAGGAATGAGCTGAAGTGTAGTGAATGCAGAGGAAACTAGAAAAAAAAAAATGAGTCTGAGAAAGACCCAGAGGCTAGATCACATAGAGCTTTGCAGGCACAGTAAGGAATCAAGATTTCTTTTTTTTTTTTTTTTTTTTTTTGAGACGGAGTCTCGCTCTGTCGCCCAGGCTGGAGTGCAGTGGCCGGATCTCAGCTCACTGCAAGCTCCGCCTCCCGGGTTTACGCCATTCTCCTGCCTCAGCCTCCCGAGTAGCTGGGACTACAGGCGCCTGCCACCTCGCCCGGCTAGTTTTTTGTATTTTTTAGTAGAGACGGGGTTTCACCGTGTTAGCCAGGATGGTCTCGATCTCCTGACCTCGTGATCCGCCCGTCTCGGCCTCCCAAAGTGCTGGGATTACAAGGAATCAAGATTTCTACATGTACTGAAAGAATCAGAAAGCTCTAAGTAAATGACACAAGCTAGTTTTCAAAAGCTACTTCTGGCTGCTTTAGAAATAATGACCACAGGAGCCAGAATGGGATGGTGATGTGTCCCTGTGATTAAAGGCAGGGAGACTTTCAGGAGGCTGTCACATTACTCTGTCTGTTGGCCATATCAGAAGTTAGGCTCTTCCACCTTTCTCAATCTCTTCTCATCCCCAGATTTGGGTTTGGTTCAGTGCTTGACTGGATTTCCCATTACAAGTCTAAGCTTAGCAATAGAAAAGGAATGAAAAACAGAGAGAGCAGACTCTAGTGCATTCCATTTCAGATGCTATTCTAAACCAAAATATCATTTTGCCATAAGCTGCTGAAACTCCAGTCAAAGAGTGAGAGTCAGACAGCAACCCAGCTGTTTTATATTCCTCCTCTGCCCTTGCTGTAAAACCACAGAAGTCCTCTCTTTGTTCTACCCATTGCTTTTTTGCAGAGACTGAGCCTCCACTTTTAAGGATTTCTAGGTACACAGTTCTACGGATTCTTTTCTTTCGTCACCATATATGGCAACAATTTCTTTTAACATATTTTACAATGCTCTACTCAGAGGTGCTTCATAAATATTAATAAAAATCATTACCATCAATCTACTGAATCAAACAGCCCATGTGTTGCTTATAGAGTACTTGTTACAATGTGATTTATCACAATATTTACTTAACATGCGTGGCTATTCACTTAACACATGGCCTTTTGACACTAACCACATTTTAAGTAATGCAAACGCCAGTATGCACTGGTGTCTAAAAAATATTCACCGGAGAAATATTAGCAGCAACAGCACATAAACTCCTTCTTCATTTCAGAAGACTCATAGAGCCTATTCTTGAAAGTAATTTCAAAGACTAGAAATATCAAAAACAATGTTAAAATACAGGCATACCTTGGAGATATTGAAGGCTCAGATCCAAACCACTGTAATAAGGCAAGTCACACTAATTTTGGAGTTCCCAGTGCATATAAAAGTTATGTTTAAACTAAACTGCAACGTATTAAGTGTACAACAGCATTATGTCTAAAAATGTACATAATTTAAAAATACTTTATTGCTAAAAATGCTAACAATCATCTGATCCTTCAATGAATCATAATCTTTTTGCTGGTGGAAGGTCATGCCTTGGTGTTGATGGCTGCTGACTGACAAGGGTAGGGGTTGGTGAAGGTTGCAGTGGCTGTGGTATCTTCTTAAAATAAGACAATGATAAAGTTTGCTGCATTGATTAACTTTTCATTTCATAAAAGTTCTCTACAGCATGTGATACTGTTTGACAGCATTTTATGCAGAGTAGAACTTCTTTTAACACTGAGGTCAGGCTAGGCATAGTGGCTCATGCCTATAATCTTAGCACTTTGGGAGGCTAATGTGGGAGGATCTCTTGAGGTCAGGAGTTTGGGTAGCATGGCAAGACACTCATCTTTACAAAAAAAAATTGTTAAAAAATTATCCAGTCATAGTGGCATTCACCCATAGTCCCAGCTACTCAGGAGGCTAAGGCAGGAAGATCACTCGAGCCCAGGAATTCAAGGCTGCAGTGAGCCCTGCTCACACCACTGCACTCCAGCCTGGGTGACAGGGAGACTCTGTCTAAAATAAATAAATAAACAAATAAATAAATTGAGGTCAATTCTTTCAAACTCTGCTACTACATTATCAACTAAGTAAGTTTATGTAATATTTAAATCCTTTGTTGTCATTTCAACATGTTCACAGCATTTTTGTAAGAAGTAGATTGTATTTCAAGAAACCACTTTCTTTTCTCATCAATAAGCAACTCCTGATCTGTTCAAGTCTCATCATTAGATTGCAACATTCAGTCGTATGTTCAGGCTTCACTTCAAATTCTAGTTTTATTGCTATTCCTAGAACATCTGCATTTGCTTTCTCCAATTAAGTCTTCAGCTTCTCAAAGCCATTTATGAGGGTTAGGATCAACTTTTTCCAGACTCCTATTGATGTTGCTATTTTAGTCTCCTCTGAGAAATCACAAATGCTTTTAATGACATTTAGAATGGTGAATCCTTTCCAGAAGGTTTTCAATTCACTTTGCCCAGAGCCATCAAAGGAATCACTATGGAAGCTATAGCCTTACAAAATGTATTTCTTAAAAACAAGACTTTAAATTCATCAAAATTATTCCTTGAGGTTTAGGCTGCAGTGAGCCTTGATTGTGCCACTGCGTTCCAGTCTGGATAACAGAATGAGACCCTCAAAACATTAAAATTAAAAAATAAATACTCTTTGGTTCATGGGCTGCAGAATGGATGTTAACAGCCATGATAATACATTAATCTCCTTCCACATTTCCATCAGAGCTCTTTGGTGACTAGGTGCATTGTCAATGAACAGTAATATTTGAACAAAATAATTTATTCTGAGCAGTAGGTCTCAAGAGTAGACTTAAAACATTTAGTAAACCATCCTGTAAACAGATATGGTGTCATACAGGCTTTGTTCAATTTATAAAGTACAGGCAGAGTAGATTAAGCATCATTCTTAAGGGCCTTAGGATTTTTAGAATGGCAAATAAGCATTGACATCAAGTCACCAGTTGCATTCCTAATAAGAGAGTAAATCTGTTCTTTGAAGCTTTGAAGCTAGATATTATCTTCTCCTCTCTAGCTAGGCAAATCCTACACAGCATCTTCTTTCAATGTAAGCAATTTATTCTTCATTAAAAAACTGTTGTTTATGTAAACACTTTCATCAATGATCTCAGCTGTATCTTCCGGATAACTTGCTGCGGCTTCTAAATCAGCACTTGCTGCTTCACCTTGTCCTTTTAAAGTTATGGAGACGGCTTTTTTCCTTAAACTTCATGAACCAATTTCTGACAGCTTCTGACTTTTCTTCTTCAGCTACCTCACCTCTGTCAGCCTTCATAGAGTTGACAAGAGTTTGAATTTTGCTCTGGATTAGACTTTGGTTTAAGGAAATGTTGTGTCTGGTCTCCTCTACACAGACTACTAAAATTTGTTCCATATCAGCAATAAGGCAGTTTTGCTTTCTTACAATGTGTGTTGTGATGGTTAATAATGAGTGTCAAGTTGATTGGATTGAAGGATACAAAGTATTGATTCTGGGTGTGTCTATGAGGGTGTTGCCAAAAGAGATTAACATTTGAGTCAGTGGGTTGGGAAAGGCAGATCCGCCCTTAATCTCCATGAGCACCATCTAATTAGCTGCCAGTGTAGCTAGAATATAAGCAGGCAGAAAAATGTGAAAAGAGAGACTGGCCTAGCCTCCCAGTCTACATCTTTCTCCCATACTGGATGCTTCTTGCCCTCAAATATGGGACTCCAAGTTCTTCAGTTTTTGAACTCGGATTGCTCTCCTTGTTCCTCAGCCTGCAGACAGCCTATTGTGGGACCTTGTGATCGCGTGAGTTAATACTTAATAAACTCCCCTTTATATATCTATTCCATTAGTTCTATACCTCTAGAGAACTCTGACTAATGCATGTGTGTTCACTGGAGTAACACCTTTAATTTCCTTCAAGAAATTTTCCTTTGGATTCGAACCTTGTCTAATTGGCACAGGAGGCCTAGCTTTCAGTCTGTCTCAGCTTTTGATATGCCTTCTTCACTAAGCTTAATAATTTCTAGCTTTTTATTTAAAGTGAGAGACATGAGACTGTTTCTTTTACTCGAATACTTAGAGGCCACGGTAGGGTTATTAACTGGCCTGATTTCAATTCTATTGTGTCTCAGGAAATAGGGAGGTCTGGGTAGAGAGAGAGATGGGAAAATGGGCCATTGATAAACTCATCAGAACACACAACATCTATCGATGAAGTCTGGCATCTCAGATGGCTGCGGTTTGTGGTACCCTCAAAATTACAACACTAACATCAAAGAACACTGATCACAGATCACTATAATACATATAAAAATATTGAAAGGTGTAAAATATTGTCAGAATTACCAAAATGTATCACAGACACAGAAAGTGAGCAAACGCTGTTGGAAAAAATGGCCCTGATAGACTTGCTTGATGCAGGGTTATCACAAACCTTCAATTTGTAAAAAATAAAATATCTACAAGGTATAGTAAGTAAAGCAAAGTGTGATAAAACAAGGTATGCCTGTACCTGAAACAAATGTTTCCTCTTCCTGTCAGGAAAGATTTAGTTGTACCCCATAAGTACATCAGCCTTCTTTTAAGATAGGTGTTGGGAGACATGATTGATGCCTAGTTTTAAATTAGCTCTTAGGTACAAGACAGTACAGCTCTGTAACTATTTTTGGGGAAGATTATTTAATATAGAATGGACAGATACATACAACTGTATTGCTTTAAAATACAAAATTAAAGTGACTGGTTCTCTAAGAAAAAAAGTTTCACTTTAGAAGAGACTGAGAAAAATCTGATGCCAAACTTTAGAAAGAAGTTTTTTTGTTTGTTTGCTTGTTGTTTGTTTTTAATCCTAAGAATATACTGAGTAGAGAAGCTACACAGCTTAAAGACTTGTGGAAGGTTTTTAAACACTCCCATTTGGAGAGAGAGATCAAGTGTTCTGATGTTCCCCACCTTCAGCTTTATAGCTTAAAAAGCACTATGAAAATAGAATGAAAAATGCTTCTGAGCATTTACACAACCAAAGACACTGTGTAAATTTGGTATATATCTTATTAATCACCTCTATACTCTGCCCTCAGACTCTATATTACATATAGCAAAGACAATGTTGCCTATTAAGAAGGAATAGACAAATTAATCCCTACAGGGAAGGAAATTCAAAATTCTTTATTACTATGCTGAGGTGGGAAAATCTTTAGCATCAATTTGCACATGCATCTAATTACAATTTGACAGCTCCATTTAAATGAGCCTCAGGTAAAGAAGAATTAAAAGCTAAAGCTGGAGCCTGTTGACAAATATATTGTTTCTATCTCCCAGCTATACCAGAGTAAAACATGAAGACCCTTCTATAATGAGAGAAAGGAAGAATGTATATTGGAAGAAAGGCTTTAATTGACAGAGCACTTGTTTCCTCAATATGAATAGTGTGTTTCTGTGTCATTTTACGATGAGAAAAGAAATTGTGATAACAGCATGGAGTGCTGGAAGAAAATAAATTAGAATCTAAGACAAATAATGAGTTTTACAGCTGAAGGCAATCCAAAAGATAGTAAAGAACATTAGAATACTACAAGCATTTTGATTCTATAAAATCTACACGTGTCTTTATCTTTCTTTCCTTCCTATGTTTCCTCCCTCCCTTTCTTCCTAAAAACACCCTTAAGGCAGACCTCAATATGAATTTACAATATTGAATACATGGCTTTATTTCAAGTAAGTTCATTAACACATACAGTAGAGTTGGCAGGTTGATTTTTTGTTTTTGTTTTGAAGCTGTACTGCTACTGTTAAGAAACACGAATAGCATTTCTATTCAGCAACAGCCCTTCTCCCTTTATTTTCATACCATGTTGATGTGCCCCTAATTCCTCAGTGAAAAGATCCATAAAGGAATGAGGTGTTTTCATTTCTAAAAGTGAACATCAGTGTAGTCAAAGGATTTCAATTAACAATATTCTCAAATGTATTTTGCACTATCTACATATTCTCAGAATTTTTTGTATCTGTGAATCATGAACAAAATGAAAATATCTTAAAGATGGCAGCAGTTATCCAAGCACTGATTTAACAAGCCAAAACTTGAAGGTTTGAACTGTCACATTTGAATATTTAATAAATCAGAGAGGATGTCTTATGAAGGTTATCAATGGTTCTGAAGGCCAGCTTTAAAAATTCACAGAACTGAAAATGTACATGTCAGGTTACTGCACAAGAATAAAGCATGGTTTGAGGTTCTGTAGAAACCAGTGAAATCAGTGTCCATTACGCAAAAAGTAAAATATACCACAGGGTTCAGAATTTGAGGATATTCAAAGGAAAATTATATTTAAAATAAATATATATTATTAATTAAACCTGAAATATAATACTTTTTCACAGTTGATTTAGGTGAGCCATCCTCTTGAATACTGACAACAACAATGGTATCCTCCTTTACTTGCAAATTAAATGCCCAGATTAGAATGTAATTCCTTCACAGATTCCAAGTTGATATTTCAAAGTATAATAAATACGTACAACTAGCATAGATCAATAAAAATACATACTAGGATCAGGCGTGGTGACTCACGCCTGTAATCCCAGCACTTTGGGAGGCCAAAGCAGGTGGATCACGAGGTCAGCAGTTTGAGACTAGCCTGGCCAACATGGTGAAACCCTGCCTCTCCTAAAATACAAAAATCAGCTGAGTGTGCTGGTGGCTGCCTGTAATCCCAGCTCCTTGGGAGGCTGAGGCAGGAGGGTCATTTGAACTCAAGAGGTGGAGGTTGCAGTGAGCCAAGATCGTGGCATTGCACTCCAGCCTGGGCAACAGGGCGAGATTCTGTCAACACACACACACACACACACACACACACACACACACACACGAATAATAAAGACAGAAGCGGATAAAAAGGGGAATTTGCTATGACTTGAAGACATGATTTTGTAACTTCTTTTGTAACTTCAGTCATTCTTGATATGAATTTCCAACATGAGACAAATCACTTTGAGTTTGATCATTATAACTACATCTACTAAAACACAGATAAAAAGCAAAGCACCATAAAGAAAAAATTGAAACTCTGGAAAGGGACCCCTGTGCCCCCTGAGAGAAGTTTTTGCAAGTACTACATTATTCTCTAAATTTCTATATTTTTCTGGGCAAAGAAATAATTATGTACCTGTGTTTCTTAATGTCATTTATTCCATTCTTCAGATTTCCCAGCCTTTCTGTTGGATTTTGCCTAAAATAATAATTTGTGAAAGGCGATTTATAATAATAACAACTGAGAAAATTTTAAATTAAAACTTAACATCTATTTGTTCATTCATTCATTCATTCATTAAAAAACATGCATGAAGTTGCTACTGTAGACCAGACATCTGAGTTTAGTGAGGTGAAAAGACATGACTTCCTCCCTGGAGGAGCCACAGTTAAATTAGACTTTGGAGTGTATACATATGTGTGTATAAAGTACGAATAAATACTCTAAGGAACAAGCAGGCACTATCTTGCCAACTGTGCTGAGAAAACCAGGGCAAGCTTTAGAGAATCATTTATATCTAAGGTGAAATCTTAGACGCATGCAGGAATTCATACTGGCAACCCATAGCTAGGTTTTTAGTTCTAAATTTACTAAATTTTAATGCTTTTTTAAAAGTTCAAATAGGAAAAAATCAGCAAAATGAATTTTAAACAAAAAAATCCAGAAGTCTCCTATTCTCTGACAAATTATTTTTAATGGTATGTAGAAATTGGGGTAATTTAAAATAAGAACAGAGGAGCACTTTTTACAAAATGAAGCTGGAAAGAGGTCGTATAATAACACTTCATTATCGCGACTACTTTTCTTTCAAAATAACAAGATTATAAATAAATTACTCCTTTTTTATATTGTGAAAATGTATGTGGCACATGAAAAACTTTGTAATGTGTATATAATGCCTAGTGATCAACTCAGGGTATTAAGGATGTCCATTGCCTGAGTACAATACATTTTTGTTAAGTATTCAATTGTTCTCTTTGAACTTTGATTTTATTCCTTTTATCTTACTTTTAAATTACATATTTAACCCACTTCCCTTCAGCCTCCCCCCTCCCTTCCGAGTCCCTGATATCTACATTTCCATTCTCTATCTCCATGTGTTCAAATTTTTTAGCTCTTACATGGAAACAAGAACATTGAATATTTGTCTTTCTGTGTCTGGCTTATTTCACTTAAGATAATGACATTCAGTTCCTTCTATGTTGCTGAAAATGACATGACTTCATTCTTTTTTATTGCTGAAATAGTAAATTGCTCCTTTTTTTGCCTAAGGTTTGTGGTTTATTTTGCTCTATTACAGATAAAGATGATACCCAAAGGTTGTCTGAAAAATTTAGATCTCTTTTTAAACTACTTTATAAGTAGGTACTGTGATTCTGTAACTTGAGGTCAACTAAAACTCCCTACACTGCAAAGCAGAGATGACTTTCTTTAAATATAATTGGCCTATATAAAAAAAGCACAAAAAGTAAATATGCGCCTAATTTTAAAATGTGTAGAAACAGAAACTTTCTTCAAGACAAGGGGTTACCAACTGTCATTCTCACCTGCAAAGCCTTCGAATCAAATCCTCAGGTCGTCGTGTTATCTTCCTGGGAAAATCCATTTTTTCAATTCCTTTGAGAATCAAATTGTAGGTCATCATTTGGTCAATCCCAGAAAAGGGTGGGCTAGAGAAAATCCAAAACAGGACACATTAATAACAGGGTCTGAGATCACATTTGGAATGAATTTTCTTTCTTCCTTCTTTCCTTCCCTCCCTTCTTTCATTTCTTCCTCTCTCTCTCTCAGTTGTTTTACAACAAATTTGGATATATCCTAGAAAACCATCTCACTCATTTAATATCACTTACCACATGAGACACACACACACACACGCACGCACACTCACACATATGTAATTGGTCATGCGTGGATGATCACTAAAAAGAAAATGAAGAAAGGAACAGAGAAGGTGTGATTTTTTGAGATAGAGTAAATAAGAAAAGCCTCTCATAAGCTGACAATTGAGCCGACGTATGAATAAAGAGAGAGAAGGAAGTGAATGCGCCACACCAGTACCTGTGGCAGACCGTTCTAAGACAGGAAGCACAGAGGCAATTGAGTCAGGAGTGGGCCTGGGTGGTCCTGCATAGTGAAGTGGGCAGTGGGGCTGGTGGAGTGAGGAAGTAAGAGGGGAGCACACAGATGAGGACAACATCACATAGATGAAGTGGGCTATCGGAAGGACGTGGGGGTACATTCTGAGCGGGATGATCTAAATTACAGCAGCCAGAATAAGGTTTTCCTAATGTGTGGAGGATAAACTATGATGGTGATAGTAGTGAGAAAGTCAGGGGGAAGGAGCCCCAGTAACCTTGCCTAGGATAGTAATGTTGAAAGCAGTGAGATATGGCTGGATTCTAGATCTGCTTAGACTGTGCAACAGGCTGAATGTCTGTGTTCCTCCAAATTCATTTGTTGAAACTTTAATCCCAATGTGATGGTATTTGGAGGTGAGGACTGTGGGAGGTAATTAAATCAGAAGGGTGAAGCCCTGATGAATGGGACTGGTGCCATTCTAAGGAAAGGCTAGGGAGCTAGCTGCCTGGCTTTTGGCCATGTGAGGATACAAGGAGAAGTCAGCAGTAACTTAGATTACGATGCTCACCATAACCCGACTATCCTGGTAACCTGATCTGGGACTTTCAACCTCCAGAACTGTGAAAAATAAATGTTTGCTGCTTAAGTCACCCAGTTTATAGTATTTTGCTATAGCAGCCCAAGCTGACTAAGACACATAGTAAAGCCATCAGGATTTGCCAATGGGGTGAATATGGCATGTGGGAGAAACAAAGAATTCAAGGATGATGCTAAAGTGTTTTGGCCTTGTTGGAGTTATTTCCTAAGAGAAGAAAGATGGAGTTGGGGTGGTGTGCAGAGCAGGTTATGGGGAAGGGAATCAAGAGTTATGTTTTAAACATCCAAACAGAAATTCTAAGCAGGAAGGTAGATTTATGACATAGGCATTTAAGAAAGCGGTTAAGGCTGAAAGTATGACTTGGGGAGTCATCAGACAGTATTTATGGCCATGAGAATTGATAGTATCATCAAGAGAGTGAGTGGGTAGAAAAGAGAGAATAGAGGTCAAGAACTGAATTGGTCCAATATTGAGAGGTAGGAAGATGAGAAGAATCTAGGGATGGAGACTGAGAAGAAGCCACCAATGTGGGAAAAGGATAGAGAAGAAAATTCTAGAAGCCAAGCGAAGAGAGTATTTTACTATTATATATTTATTTATTCATTTTAGAGGAAGCCTCACTCTGTCGTCAGGCTGGAGTGCACTGACGCGATCTCTGCTCACTGCAACCTCCGCCTCGTGGGTTCAAGCGATTCTCCTGCCTCAGTCTCCCAAGTAGCTGGGACTACAGGTGCATGCCACCATGTCCAGCTAATTTTTGTATTTTTAGTAGAGATGGAATTTCACCATGTTGGCCAGGATGGTCTCGATTTCTTGACCTTGTGATCCACCCACCTCAGCCTCCCAAAGTGCTGGGATTACAGGCGTGTGTCACTACACCTGCCCAAGAGTATTTTTTTTAAATACTGGATATACCCTAGAAAATCATCTCACTAGCTTAATATTGCTAATACTGCTAAGAGTGGTAAACAAAGACTGAGAATTGGCCACTGAATTTGGATAACATTTTAACTCATATACTTTGCTTTTAAAAACACTTTCAAGGCTGGGCACGGTGGCTCACGCCTGTAATCCTAGCACTTTGGGAGGACGAGGCCGGAGGATCACCTGAGGTTAGAAGTTCGAGACCAGCCTGACCAACATGACAAAACCCTGTCTCTACCAAAAATACAAAAATTAGCCGGGCATGGTGGTGGGCACCTATAATCCCAGCTACTCAGGAGGCTGAGGCAGGAGAATCACTTGAACTCGGGAGGCAGAGGCTGCAGTGAGCTGAGATTGCCTCACTGCACTCCAGCCTGGGCAACAAAGCGAGACTCCATTTCAAAAATAAATAAATAATAAAAACACTTTTGTATTTATTCTATTATGCCATTTAATTTTTGAAAATTAAAGATGCCTTTCATGAACTACTTTGCTATATATTAGTCATGCTGGAGACCTTGTGTTGCTGAGCTTTCCCACTCTAGGTAATAAACGAGAGTCAGTGTACCAAATTTTACTAAACTATATTTCGCTTGTAAAGAGAATGAGGCAGGAAACCAAAAACATTGTATGATCTATTCAACTTATTTACATATTTACACTATTGGTTTTGTTTTTTTGTTTTGTTTTTTATTTTCATTTCCCTCCTATGCTCTGGAGTTCAGGGCATTTAAAGTTAAACTTTCTCATGCCCTACCCAGAAAATCATTTACAGGTCAAATAAAACAATCGTTACAAAAACAATTTCTTAGCCTAGTGTGATGGCTCACACTTGTAATCTCAGTACTTTTGAAAGTTGAGGTGAGTGGACTGCTTGAGCCCAGGAGCTTGAGATCAGCCTGGGTAACATAGTAAGATCCCATTTCTGCAAAAATTTTAAAAATTATCTGGGCATGGTGGCATGTGCCTGTAGTGCCATCTACTCTGGAGGCTGAAGCAGGAGGATTGCTTGAGCCCAGAAGGTAGAGGCTGCAGTGACCAGTGATCACACCACTGCATTGCAGCCTGGGTGATAAAGTGACACCGTGTCTCAACAAATGAAACAAAACAATTTCTCAACTTCTTTTGACCTACTCCTTCTAACATGTTATTCCAGCTGGTGAAAACTGAGATATATATCTGATTACCTACAGAAGCCATCATGTATCTCTTACAAATGCAGCTGACAAATTTTCCAGAGAAACAAATTTTTGAAATAGAATTCGTTGTGCCCAAGCCCTTAAACAACTTTTCTCTGGATGACTGAATATTTTCTCTTCCTTCCTTCAAAATCGTAAGTGCTGAATATTTGAAAATGATTACAGACAATGTAAAATGATCTTTCATATTTGTTTGCTCAATGCATGTGGACAAAGGTGTAAAATGTAGCCACAGATAGTCTAACACTGAAATTTTAGTCTAAACAGTTCAAGAAGATTCTATGAAACTCTTTTGGTAAATGTGTTAAAACTTGTATCTTCACCAATAGACTCGTTCTAGTATTTCTTAAACCATCCCAGATGCAAATCCTCTCTGAAATTAAGACTGAGAATATTTTGTTATAAAGGGTTATAAGGATGATCAAATCAGTTAACCAGAAATGGAGCTAGAAAATCAGAAAGAAAATTGATTTGAATTGTGTGTGTATGCCCATGCATTATATAATAAACACATACAGAAGGAAAGTGTGTCACATTTAGTCAGAAGATCTAGTATTATGTTACTGATCTTGGACAGGTAGCTCTCTCACCTGGTTTTCTAATCTATAAACTGTAAATTATAAAATAATCATAATAAAAATGTAAATCATAAAATAATCATAATAAAAATTCCTGACTTATCTTCCACCCAAGTCTGTGAAAACTAAACTATATAATACACATGTAAGTGCTTTGCTAAATGTAAAGTACTTTACAAATGTGAGGTAATATCACATATAGCCTGTGTATGTGTGTTTGCATAGGTGCATAATGTGTGTATGTGCATTAAATATTTGAGATCCTGGATTCATTAATACAGTTCTTTAATCTCTTTGGGAATGACAATCCAATTTTCACTGTTAAAACCCCTGCAGTGTCCTGTCTCTGTTCATTAGCACCTCTAGAAAGCAGCTGACAAGAGGATTAAAATTTAAATCCAGAAATGGGGCTTTGTTCTAGCATTTCTGGTTAATGATATGTTGGGAAGATGGATAAATTTAGTTTAATTGATCAATGGATTTAACTGAACTAAAATTGTTATTTTCTCCATTACACAAAAAAGACGAAATAATAATACAGCCACAACTTCTCATTCCTTCTCTTATTCGTATGCTGAATTATTAAAACCTTCATACTTAACTTGTTATCTACAGTAATAGGTCTTGCCATATTAGGTAGACCACAGCAATTCTATATTCCTTTCCTTTGCCTTTCTGAATATTTTCTTTATGTTATAAACCAGCAAGTTCACTGTATATGAAAAAATGTCATAAGAAAAAGGTATCATACTTAATCAAAAACATTTTCAAAATGTTATGCTCTTAAAGTATATACACTTTATCACAGTTAGGTTATTTTTGCATTTCTCTGAAGAGGTGGCTGCATAAAACTTGAAGGTACATACTTGCCCGTTAGAAGCTCATACACTAGAATTCCCAGTGACCAGAAATCCACACTGAAGTCATGTCCTTTGTTGAGAATGACTTCAGGAGCTACATATTCTGGAGTCCCACAGAATGTCCATGTTTTCTGTCCAGACCCTATTTTCTTCGCAAATCCAAAGTCAACCTGGTAAAGAACAGCAAAGAAACTGTGTAGAAACCACAAAACTCATGCTCCTCTTTAAGTCTCCCTCTTACGTCTGAAATCTGCTTTCTACACCCCGCCCTTCCTTTTATACCATACATGCACATATATATACACACACACACACACACACACACACACACAGAGAGAGAGAGAGAGAGAGAGAGAGAGAGAGAGCGCTACCACCTCGTGTATTCCTTTGCAGAGTCAGATGTGTATCTAGTTGAACTGGGGAAAGTTCCATGCACATACCTCTCTGCCCACGACCCCTAAAGGATAAGATGAATGGCTTAGCAAAGGGGAGCCATAACAACAACTTTGAAGCTCAGGGCAAGCAGGTCTAAACACTTGTTTAATTGAAAGGTGGTATTCTTTGGGAAGAAGAGACAAGGAAGAAGTGATGAACACCTGTGCAAGTAAAGCTCCATCGTGAATGTAAAAATAATAACAAAATTGAGAGTTTGGGAAATGGACTACTGCTGAGAAGGGGGGCTTAAAAGTCTGGACAGTCTTTAAAAATCATTATACACAATGCCTGCACCCTACACATTTTGGCAGTCCAAAGCAAAGTCAGGGTAATCTCATGCCAACTTTGTCTGGGCTCTATACACTTTTTGTCTCTCTCAGGAAGGCGAGTGGTGGGTAGCATCTACATTAACTTATTTATTCTGAAAACATACATTCAGCACTCAGTCAAGGTCAGCTTTGTGCTAGGCCTATAGATTCACAGTTAACTTTGAGACGTTCAGTGCATTAGCAAAATGTACACATACATGATTAATATTATATCATGTTATACATGATATAATTGAACAAAGTATAAACTCAGAGGGCAAAAAGCATATATATCGAGAACATTAGGGAGATGATGGTTGGGGAAGATGTTATTAGGAGGTGACATCTGAGCTTGGCCCTGACTGAGGATCAGGAACTCTCCCAGGGTAATCAATCAGTGCTATCATCCTCTGTTTTCGCAAAACAGACCTTTCCTCTTCTCTGAGGCCCTATTCAAAGAACTCCGTGCACAGAATAGACAGAAAAAAAAGCTGGAGCTACAGAAGGGCTCCTCATTGAATCGAGGCAGTGTACATGATGAAATCCTTCCCTTCAAAACACAGTTGGTTTTCTTTCCCAGGCGTATTTAGCAAATACTTTTCATCTCCAATATATACAGATATTCTTCTAATGAAACTATCCTCCACCTTCCTCAAATAAACAGTCACACAAATTGTTCCTGGGCTTCAACATGCACATTTCACATAGCCTCTCTCAATAACACAGCAACAATCTTGGCTAAAAAATAAACAAGGTTCACATATCAAAATAAGCCCTCATCTAAAAAAGTATGAGTCATTGAACTATAAAATCCAGCCCCTATTTATTTATTCAAATATTGGTATTTAAAATCTTAATTTACCTTAAATAAAGCCCTTAGAAATTTACCATTTTAATGATTCCTTTTAGTGTTTATCACACAACAGCAAGGATTTTCCTATTGGAAAAAAGGAATTTAAACAATCTAATTTGAAATGGGCTTGTGCTGATTTTTTCATCCACACAGAATGACTCACAGTGATTATATCTACTGTGTGGTTGGGGATATCACAAAATTAAAATTTGTAACCAGCTGAGACTAGCACTTCAACGTATTCCTCAGAGAAAGAACCAATATGAAAATCCTAGCTAATTTTCTAAAGAATGAAATTTAAAAGGCAAGAAAGTAATGTTTGTAACAGCATTTGTATGCACACATACATGAAAATATTCTAATCTGTTGCTTTATAACAGCCTTTCAACTCATTTCTTTTTTAATTGCATTTAAGTTTTCCTTGTAAGGATCACTGGAAACTCACTAGCTATTCAGGAGAATTTCTCTAGCTCTGAAAGTGGTATATTTCCATTTGAATTTCTGGTTTAGTTTTTGAAATATTTTCATATTGGCCTAAAGAGATGGCAATACTTACATTAAAATTTTAAGATTGATGTAAACGTATCACTTTCTTTATCTCCTTTGATCATATCAACTTTGGTCTAATCCGTTTTGTCAGTGGGAACTGGACACTCAGACCTATCTAAAACATGTGCCTAATATAGAAGGCCCCAAATTTTCTACATCAAGTTTTGTGTATTTTCTATAATAATCACGCTATGTCTGTCTTGTACCACCATGGATACCACCAGAAAGCCTGTCTTTTTTTTCATCCCAGCCCTTCTAGACAACAGAAAGGTTAATAAATAACCCAATAAATATTTATTGAGTACCACTATATACCAAAAAGACTCACTGGGGAGGTAGCATTTGAGCAGATTTGAGTAGAAATCTCCATGAGATAAGAAAGAAAGCACTGTATTAAGTATCTGAGCAGCAGCCATGCTGCCAAAAGGAAGAGCCAGTGAAAAGGCCTGAGATGGAATTACGAATGGTAGGATCAAGAACTACCAAGAAGGCCAGCATGGCTGGGCAAAAATGGATAAGGGGAAGAGAGGCAAGAAGTGATAGCACTGTGGGTTTGTAAACCACAGAAACAACTTCAGAGTTTTTTCTTTTCTAGGAAACCACAGTAAGATTAACAGAAGGGGTATGGCATGACCTGACATGTTTTAAAAGGATCAATCTAGGAGACAAGAGAATAGACAACACTCCCCCTTGTTTTTTTCAAATTCTACTAACAAAGCTGAGGTTTCAAGAAGAGCACCCCATTTTTTTCAAATTCTACTAGCAAAACTGAGGTTTCAAGAAGAGAACCTGAGGAAGTTGTACACAGGTTTGCCCTTGTCTCTATTAAATTCTCATTACTAACGATGGCTTACATCATGCTGAAAACATCATCTCCGAAGATTTTAATAAACTAGAAGGTTTTTAAATGATTCTAAATCTGCACTGATGATTGCATCATTCAGAAATAGAAAAATTTGCATTGTGGCTTGCTGGAGCTGGTATCCAGTAAGTATGAACTCTTTCCCAGAAGTTTCTCTCTGGGTCAGTAAATTTGTCAGATATTGGTTCTCTTGGTCACATAAAAATGGACACAAAATGACTAGTCTAATTAAACCAGATGATTCATGGTGACATGCCATTCCAAAAAAATATTTATGTGGCATTTTTAGTGTACTTCCTTTACCCAAGTCTAGACAAGGTTAAAATGGAATCTGTTTATTCTGTCCACCAACAACCAAAGTTGATTTAATGTCTTTCTGCTACTGACGTCCATCCACTAAAAGAGGCAACAATGGATGGGTTCGACTGAGAGGAAGTGAAAATGAAAGAGGCTAAGATCTGGGATGAATGAGTCTTTCCAAGTAATGACCCACTCTTCATGTTTGGTGAACAGATTCAGCTGAAATATCTAAGAGTATTTAGTAGAAGGTGGGTGAGATGAAGGGAAGACTTGCACACCCCAGGACAAACTGGAAATATTTTTTGAGGCTCATCTCATATGCCACCACTTCTTTGAAGTCTCACTTGAATTTACAGAACCAATTCCTTTCTCCTGTGAGGTTCTGTAACACTTTTTATATTCCAGAATTACATCCCCGATGCCAGTGCTGTCTAGTTGTGAATAAATCTAGCTCCTTCGAAAAGGCAATTTATCCTATACATTTTGTACCCCTACAGCCTTTGCAACACAAATGTTCAACCTGTGTTTGGTGGAAAAAAAAAATTGAATGAAGAAATAATCATTAACGTCAGTTTTATTAAGACATAATGAGGTTTAGGAAGGTCATGGATACTTGTCTGTAGTAAAATTTGAACCAGGTTCAAAGGAAACCTTCTTACTATATAAATTGATGAGGAAGTAGAAGGCGTTTAAGTGAGAAGCAACAGTATGTGTTAGGCACATTGGTGAGAAAACTTAACTGTCAAGTACAGCTAATAATGGTCTGGCTAATAATGATCTGGCAATAAAAATATGGTTCCAGTTGGTGATTATTTTTAATTTTCAATTTAAAAAATAATTGATACATATAAAATAATGTGACATATAAACAAGTTATAAAGCATGAGACTAAAACACCCCTGCACCTACCAACAGCTTAATAACTAAACAGAAGCAACACCGAAACCTTCTGTCTTCCTCCCACAGTGTCCTCTTGTTCATTGCCCAAAGGTCCCATTACCCTGACTTTTGTGTTCATCATTTGCTTGCATTGATTTCTAATTTAACCACAAATCTAATATCCTTAAATACTTTATAGTTTTTTAAAATTTTAGATAAATCTTAACGTATTTGATCTCGGGCAAATGGTCTCTTTTACTGAAAATTTATATTTGTCAATTTAATCTATACCCTATATAGTCCAGTTATATTCACTGCTGTATTATAACACCGTTGGATTAACATAGCATGATTTTTGTCCATTTTGCTGTTGATGGACATGTGTGTTATTTCCAATCGTGTATTATTGCAAAAATGCTTCTATTAACATGATTTTCTAGGTTACGTAGTAGAAATGTATACAAGAGTAAAAATGCTGGGTCAAAGACATGGTTTCTTCAACTTTACTAGA
The DNA here is from genome assembly GCF_047675955.1 of Chlorocebus sabaeus. Classification (NCBI taxonomy): domain Eukaryota; kingdom Metazoa; phylum Chordata; class Mammalia; order Primates; family Cercopithecidae; genus Chlorocebus; species Chlorocebus sabaeus. Next base: position 32,491,166 of record NC_132910.1, read on the forward strand.
TATTGCCAAATTATTTTCCAAAGGGATTGTGTGATATTGCCACCCCTTTGTATAAGAGTTCTGACTGCTCTACATCTTCACCACCATTTAGTAACATAAACTTTTTATTTTTTGCCACCTGTGAGTATAAAATCACTGTGGTCTTAACTTGCCTCTCCTCCACTAATAGTTTGAGCTATAGCCTTATAACCAGTTCTCATATCTGAGGGAGCAATTTATTTCCACACTGTTCTCCTTGTTTATCTTCAGAAATATCTTGGCTATTTTTGGCCCTTGGTTACTCTACATAAGTTTTAGAATCAGTTTGCCAAGCTTCACAAAAAGTTCTGCTGCAATTTCCATTGGAAGTGTATTTAATCTGTAGCTGAGGAGTGATTCAGAAATGCAGGTTTCTTCCAAAGGGCTCTGTCAACTTCCAATCGGCTATGTTCATTAACAAGCCAGAAAGAGTGCATAAAGATCAGCTGTAAACAATTTTTACACTTCAGGTCTGATAGTGGTAAACATCACTTTTGCTCACATTTCACTATTTAGAACTATGCCACAGGGTCACAACTAACCAGAAAGAAGTCTGAGATATGCTGTCTAGCTCTGTACCCAGAAGAGAGAAAAATCCACATTACCTATTAATTTAGGTCTTTTAAACATCTTTCCATAAATTTTTATGTTTCTCAATAAAGCTCTTACACACTTTTGTTAGAGTTAGCTCTAGATACATATTTCCATGCTTTTTGTAAATGGTATTTTTATGCCTACGTATCAACTATGTTTCTGGCATTTAAAAATACACTAAGTTGTTGTATTATTAACCTTACACCCACAACTATACTAAACTCTCTACCTGATTCTTTTTTTTAACTTTTATTTTAGGTCCATGGGTACATGTGCAGGTTTGTTATAGAAGTAAATTGTATGTCACAAGGTTTGGTGTACAGATTATCTCATCATCCAGGTAATAAGCATAGTCCTGATAGGTAGTTTTTTTATCCTCTCCCTCCTGTTATCCTCCACCCTCAAGTAGGTCCTGGTGTCTATTATTCCCTTCTTTGTGTCCATATGTACTCAATGTTTAGCTCCTACTTCTAAGAGAGAACATGCAGTATTTGGTTTTCTGTTCCTGTGTTAGTTCTCTTAGAATAATGACCTCCAGTTCCAACCATGTTACTGCAAAGTACATGATTTCATTATTTTCTATAGTTGTGTAGTATTCCATGTTATATATGTACAACATTTTCTTTACTGTTGATGGGGATTTAGGTTGATTCCATGTTTTTACTACTGCGAATAGTGCTGTAATGAACATATGTGTGCATGGGTCTTTACAGTAGAATGATTTATATACCTTTGGGTATATATCCAATAATGAGACTGTTGGGTTGCATGGTGATTTTAAGTTCTTTGAGAAATCGCCACACTGCTTTCCACAATAGCTGAACTAATTTACAATCCCCTCAGCAGTGTAAGTGTTCCCTTTTCTCTGAAACCTTGCCAGTATCTGCTATTTTTTGATTTTGTAATGTTAGCCATTACGACTGGTTTGAGATAGTATCCCATTGTGGTTTTTATTTGCACTTCTCCCATGATTAGTGATGTTCAGCATTTTTTCATATGCTTGTTTGCCACATGTATGTCTTCTTTTGAGAAGCATTTGTTCATGTCCCTTGCCAACTTTTAAATGGGATGTCTTTTTCTTGTCAATTTGTTTAAGTTTCTTATAGATTCTGGATGTTAGACTTTTGTCAGATGCCTAGTTTGCAAAAATTTTCTCCCATCCTGTAGGCTATCTATTTACCATGTTATTATTTATTTATTTATTTATTTATTTATTTATTTATTTATTTTGAGACAGGGTCTCACTCAGTCACCCAGGCTGGAGTGCAGTGGCATGATCGTGGCTCACTGCAGCCTCAACCTCCTGGGCTCAAGCAATCCTTGCACCTCAGCCTCCCGAGTAAGCGAAGCTACGGGAGTGCACAACCACACCCAGCTGATTTTTATATTTTTTGTAGAGATGGGGTTTCACCATGTTGTCCAGGCTGGTCTTGAACTCCTGAACTTAAGCAATCCTCCCTCCTCAGGTGTCCCAAAGTGCTGGGATTACAGGCACTGTGCCTGGCCTCTTGTTACATTTTGGATTTCCATAGATTTAATTGTATCACCTGGAAGGTTTTATTGTTCACTTTTCAATCCATCTTTTAATTTTATTCATAGTTTGCTGCATTGGGACCTCCTATAAAATACCAAATAGAAGTGCTTATACCACCGACTCAAAAGTCAGTGGTATACTTCTAATGTTTCATAATTATGTACAATGTTTGCCCTAAATTTTGTAAGGTTTCATTAGGTTAATACAATTATTTTTCTTCACAGTTTGCTAAGATATTTTATCATAACTGGATGTAGAAATATGTAAAAATTTTCTCAGCATCTATTAAGGTAGTTATATAATGTTTTTCTCATTTAATCTAGTAAAGTGGTGATTTAGTAAAATTTTTAAGACTTCACTTTTTTAGAGCAATCAGTGAAATGGAAAGGAACGACACAGAGATTTCCTGTATAATTCCTGCTCCCATATATAATTAGCTTTCCCCATTATCAACACCCCTCACCAGAGTGAAACACTTGATACAACTGATGGATTTATATTGATACATCATGAACACCCAAAGTCACATAAAGATTCACTCTTGGTGTTGCATATTTTATGGATTTGGACAAATGTATAATGGCAGGTATCCACTGTTACTGTACCATGCAGAGTATTTTCACTCTCCTAAAAATCCTGTGTCCTGCCTATTCATTTATTCTCCCCTGCCCCAAACCCCACCAACCACTAATCTTTTTGCTGTCTCCAATATTTTTGCCTTTTACAAAATGTCATTTAGTTGGAATAATGAAGTATGTAACCTTTTTAGATTGGCTTCTTCCACTTAATAATATATATTTTGTTTTTCCATGTCTTTTCATGACTTGATAAGTCATTTCCTTTTAGCACTGAAAAATGCTCCGTTGTCTGGATTTAGCACTGTTTACCCATTCACCTTCTGAAGGATACTGTGGCTGCTTCCAAGTTTTGGCAGTTACGATTAAAGCTGCTATATAAACTTCTGTGTATAGTTTTTTTGTGTAAACAGAAGTTTTCAACTACTTTCCATGAATATCAAAAAACATGATTGTTGGATCATATGGTAAAGGTATGAGTACTTACGCAAGAAACCTCCAAACTGCCTGTTAAAGTGGCTGTACCATTTGCATTCCTATCAGCGTTTGGTGTTGCCAGTGTTCTAGAATTTAACCACTTTAATAGGTGTGTAGTGGTATCTCATTCCTTTGATTTGCAATCCCCTAAAGACTTATGATTTTGAACACCTTTCATATGCTTATTTGAGATGTGTACATCTTCTGTGGTGAGGTGTCTCTTCAGGTCTTTTGCCGATTATTTAATCAAGTTGTTTGTTTTCTTATGGTTTAAAGCATTTTATAAATTTTTATAACAATCCTTTATCAAGTATGCTTTTTGCAAATATTTTCTCCCAGTCAGTAGCTTGTCTTCCAATTCTCTTAACAGTCTTTCACAGAGCAGAAGTTTTTGTTCGGTTTGTTTGTTTGTTTGTTTGTTTGTTTTGAGACAGGGTCTCACTCTTTCACCCAGGCTGGAGTGCGGCGGCATGATCTCTGCTCAATGCAGCCACAACCTCCTGGTCTCAGGCAATCCTCCTACCTTAGCCTCCCAAGTAGCTGGTATGAGCCACCACACCCAGCTAATTTTTTGTGTTTTTTGTAGACATGGGGTTTCACCATGTTGCTCAGGCTGCTCTCAAACTCCTGAGCTCCAGTGATCCATCCACCTTGGCTTCTCAAAGTGCTAAGATTACAGGTATGTGCCACTGGGCGCAGCCAAGAAGCTTTTAATTTTAATGAAGTCCAGTTTATCAATTATTTCTCTCGTGGATCATGCCTTTGGTGTTGTATCTAAAAAGTCATTGCCATATTCAAAGTCTTCTTCCTATGCTATCTTCTAGGAGTTTTATTGTTTTGCATTATATAGTTAGGTCTTTGATCCATTTTGAGTTAATTTTCATGAAGGGTACATGGTCTGTATCTAGATTTACTTTTTAGCATCTGGATGTCTCATTGTTCCAGCAGTATTTGCTGAAAAGACTATCTTTGCTCTATGTATTGCTTTGCTTATTTGTCAAACATCAATTGACTATGTTTACATGGATCTACTTTTGAGTTCTGTATTTTGTTCCATGGATCTATTTGTCTTTCCTTTTGTCAATTCCACACTGTCTTCAGTACGGTAGCTTTATAGTATGTCTTGACATTGGGAAGTGTCAGTCCTCCAACTCTGTTTTCCTTCAATGTTACATTGGCTATTCTGGGTCTCTTGCCTCCACCTATAAACTTTAGAATGAGTTTCTTACTGTACACAAAATAACCTGATGAGATTTTGATTGAAATTGAATTGAATTTATAGATCAAATTGGGAAGAACTGACATCTTAAGGATATTGTCAAAGGGAACTAAATGTGGCCTGAGAAGGACTCCATATTTCTATATTTGAGTCCTTGTGGACAAACTGCAACCTAACCTAGTAGGTAGACAAGATTGAAAACCTAACTTAGGAGCATGCCCCTGTAACCATAGCTGAGTCTTAGCCAATCCCAGAAGCCATACTTCAACTACTCATACACTGCTGAATGTTCAAACTGTGTTCAAATAAGGAAAATACCAACCTGTAACCAATCCAGCTGTTTCTGTACCTTCCGATTTCTGTATGTCACTTCCCTTTTTTTGTCTGTACATTTGTTCTGACCATGAGGCACCCCTGGAGTCTCCCTGAATCTGCTGTGATTCTGGGGCCACCCAATTCATGAATCACCCATTGATCAATTAAATTCCTTTACATTTAATTTGGCTGAAGATTTTATTTTAGCAATACTGAGTCTTTCAATTCATGAACATGGAATACTCTCCATTTATTTTAGTTTTTTTTCATATCTTTCATCAAAATTTTGTAGTTTTCCTCATAGATCTTACATATATTTTGTTATATTTAAACCTATTTCATTTTGTGCATACTAATGTAAATGGCCTAGTGTTTTTAACTGCAAATTCTAGTTGTTCATTGCCAGTATATAGGAAAGTGATTGATTTTTGCATGTTAGCCTTGTATCCTGCAACTTTGCTGTAAGTGCTTTTTAGTTCCATGAGATTTGTTGTTGTTGTTGATTCTTTAAGATTTTCTACATAGATAATCATATCATCTGTGAGCAAAGACTTTTATTTATTTCTTCCAAATCCATATACCCTGTATTTCCTTGTCTTGCTGCATTAACTAGGACTTCCAGTGTGATACTGAAAAAGAGTGGTAAGAGAAGACATCCTTGCCTTGTCCCTGATCTTAGTGGAAACGTTTCTGGTTTCTCACCATTAGGTATGACATGAGCTGTAGACTTTTTGTAGGTATTCTTTATCATGTTGAGAAAGTTCTCCTCTGTTCCTAGTTTACCAAGAGTTTTTATCATGGATGAGTATTCGACTTTGTCAAATGGCTTTTCTGCATTTATGGATATGATAATATAATGCTTTTCTTTTCAGTCTGCGGGTGTAATGGATTACATTCATTGACTTTCAAATATTGAACCAGTCTTGAATACCTGGAATAGATTTTACTTGGTTGTGGTATATAACCCTTTGTATACATTGTTGGATTCTATTTGTCAATATTTTGCTGGGAGCTTCTGCATCTATGTTCGTGGGAGATATTGGTGTGTAGTTTTGTTGTTTTGTTTTTTTTTCCTGGAATGTCTATGTCTGCTTCTGGTATTAGGGTAATAATGGCCTCATAAAATCAGTTATGGAGTATTCCTTCTGCTTTATCTTCTGAAAGACATGGTAGAGAATCAGTATAATTTCTTAGATGAATGTTTGCTGGAATTCACCAGTAAACCCATCTAAGCCTGGTTCTTTTTGTTCTAGAAGGTTATTAATTATTGATTCAACTTCTTCAATAGATAAAGGCCTATTCAGATTGCCTGTTCCTCTTGTGTGACTTTTGACAGATTGTGTCTTTCAAGGAATTAGTCCATTTCATCTAGGTTATCAAATTTGTAGACAGAGTTGTTCATAGCATCCTTTTATTATCATTTTAATATCCATGGAATATGTAGAATCCATACCCATGAAATCTGTGGAATCCATGTGCCCTTTTTCATTTCTGATATTAGTAATTTATATCTTGACTCTTTCATGCTTTTTTTCTTAATCTGGATAGAGACTTATTGATTTTATTGATCTTTTCAAATAACTTTTCGTTTCATTCATTCTTATATGCTAAGTAACATGCTAAGTTCAGCAGTAAACACCCTAGCATAGTTTGCCATTATAGGGCTATCAGTATAAAGAGGCAGATAGATGATAGTCAGGCAATAATATCAACATTTAATATGTCTTGTATTGTATTTTCTTATACTCAATATAAGTAAGATTAAGTTGCTCTGTTAACACATCCTGTGCAAAAGCATGTGGGCAGGCTCTGAATTTTAGCCGAGATGCATTACTCACATGAGTTAACAATACATTCATCTAGGACATTTATTGATGAGCAGCAGCTGAGATTTATTGGATTATTACTTGTTAGAGTAAAACCAAGTTTTCTCCTGAAGAATCGCAAAAAAAGGCTAGCTATTATATAAATGCTGCATAGGTTGAGAATAAAGTGGGCTTTCTTTTAAATCCTTTAAGTATTGTCCTAATCTTAACATTGTTGTGGATTCATTCACTACAACCAGAAGAAAGGTTCTTAACCTTCATCAGCTCTTCTTGGCCTGAAAAGTGGAGTAAGATATAGGAAATTCTCTGATGGGCAGGTAAGATATAATAATGGTCCTTTAGTTATTTAATCTCCACTCAGTGTGATTTCTGATTAAAAACAGCTTGAACCCAGGTGAGATTCATTTTGGAAAAAAATCAGGCTGACAATCTCAATCATGACTAAGGAATAAGAGTAGAATGAGGTCTTAACCCCTCACCACAAACTCATCATCTATAATTATTAAGAAAGGACACACCACTACAGACTCCAAAGACACACTTCCAAACCCACACTTTTCTCCTCTTATTTAGGCCTTTTATTCTGGGCTTTCCCTGGTTTTCCTCTGCTGAAAAAACACACAGACAAGCAAACTTTCCCTTACTTGCCTCCCTTAGGTATCTGACCCCTCATAGATATTGCCAAGAATTGATGGAGGAGGATGAAAATGCCACTTATCAGAATTTGTAGAATGAGACCAAAGTCATTCTTATAAGACACTGTATTTAAAACTGGACTGCTCACAGTGTCCATCACCCAGATGGAAGTCCTGTTGTACTGCCACAGGGCACACCCCACCCTAGGCCACCCTTTCCAGACTCCATCCCACTGCAGTCTGCTCAGGAGCCTCAGCAAAAACAGCTCTGGCTAGGCTGCCAGCCCAATCAATTCCCATTTTTGCTACTTCATGAAACTTGCTTAATGTCCCAGTATATGATCAAATTTTGTTCATGTGTATTCTCCACCTATTGGGAACAATATTCTACAAGTCCATTAGATGAAGTGTATTATTTGTGTTTTATACATCTTCTAAAGCTTTAGTGATTTTGGATCTAAATGTTCTACCAATTTCTGAGGAACATATATTAAAATTTCTGCAATTGCTCATGTGTCCTTATCTGCCAAATTCCTTTTATTTTTATTTTTGAAGCATTTTATTATGTAAATAGAATATTAGGATTTTTATATCACTTTGGTGAAATCGGCCTTTCATGATCATGTGGTAACCCCATTTATCTCTAGGAATTCCACCCTTTTAATTCCAAGCTTTGTGCATCCTCATATTTTAAGCATATCTCTTGTAAACATCACATAGGTGATTTTTTAAATTTTTTTAAATTTTTTTAATTTTTTTTTTTTAGACAGAGTCTTGCTCTGTCTCCCAGGCTGGAGTGCAGTGGGGAGATCTCGGCCCACTGCAAGCTCCGCCTCCCGGGTTCAAGTCATTCTCCTGCCTCAGCCTCCCGAGGAGCTGGGACTACAGGCGCCCGCCGCCACACCTGGCTAGTTTTTTGTATTTCTAGTGGAGATGGGGTTTCACTGTGTTAGCCAGGATGGTCTCGATCTCCTGACCTCGTGATCCGCCCGCCTCGACCTCCCAAATTGCTGGGATTACAGGCGTGAGCCATCGTGCCTGGCCAGTTTTTAGTTTTTAAATGTATTTGACAATAGTTTTTCACCTGGAGAATTAAGTCCATTTACATATACTGGATTTCTTTTCTATTTCCTTAGTTTATGCTTTCTCTTTGATTATTTTTGGATTTTCTGTTTCTCTTTTGCAGCCCTCTTTTAAAATAACATTTTCTCAAAAAAAGAATTTTATCCTTCTATTTTAATTCCAATTATACCCACTCTCAGTTTGCATGCTACTGTTGTTCAGTTATTTCACATTTTTAAAATTTTAATACTATCTATTGGAATAATTATTACTTTATGCCATAACTTTTTAACAAGGTAACATGTTTACCGTTTCTTTATGGTCACCACTCCTTATAGCATATCAGATCCTTCATCAGGGATCATTTTTCTTCTCTCTTAAGCATATCCTTTGTATGTAGAAATAAACACCCTTTATCTTTGTCTGAAAATGTCTTTATTTCATCCTTTCTGAAAGACAGTTTTCCTGGACATGTAACTCAAGTCTTTCATTTACTTTTTTTCAGAACTTTAAATTCTGCATTCTAGCTTCTATTGTTGCTGTTGAGATGTCAACGGTAAGTTTAATTTTTATTCCTTTACATATAAACTATCTTTTCTCCTTGGGATAGCTCTTAAGACTTTATGTTTGTTTTTGTTTTGTACTTTCACTACTACAATAGCAAACATCTGTGATATCCTTTTGCTATTCTGAAGCGTCTCATCCCACAGTGAATAAGAGCAGACCCTGTTTAGCCAACAGAACACACTGGAAGTGCTAGTGTGTGACTTTCAAGAGCAGGTCTTCCAAAAGCTTTGTAGCTTTTTCATTGTCTCTTGGATGACTCACCCTGAGGGAAGCCAGCTGCCATGAGTTATTCAATTGGTCCCAGGAAGAGGCCCACCTGGAGAAGAATTAAGGCACCCAACTAACAGCCAGCATCAGCTTGCAGCACATGAGGGAGTCACCTTGCATTCGGTTCCTCTAATCTAATGGGTCTCTGAGCCTCCAGGTGACTGCAGCCCCCGAAACCATCTGACTATAACTTCCTGAGAGACCTCAAGCAAAATCACTTCCAAATTCCTGACCCACAGAAACCTGAGATCATAAATGATTATTGTTGTTTTAAGCTATTATATTTTGGAGTGGTTTGTTAGGTAAAATAGGAATTTGTTTATCCCAGTTTAGAATTGTTGGGGTCCCTTTACTTGATGAATGGTGTCATTTTTAATTTCTAGAAATTTTTTAGTTACTATTTCTTAAATACTGCTTTTCCCTCATTCTCTCCATGATTTTTGTCTAGGACTCCACTCTATTCTCCAACTCTTTTCATTTCTCCAACTCTTTATGATACAGTTTTTAAAATTGATTTATAAGCAATAAAATCTATAGATTTTTAGTGTACAGTTCATTGAATTTTAATGCATATTATACTGATGTAGCTGCAACCACTGTACTGTCAAGATATAGGCATTCCCGTTATTTCAAAAAATTCCCTCAAGCTCCTTTCCAGTCAAATGTTTTTCCCATAGATAACCATTGTATTTTTGTCTGCCACCTGTTCTAGAACTTTGATGCATGGAATCATGTAGAAGGTACTCTTCTGTGTGTGGCTTCCTTTGATTGTCAGTTTAAAAACTGCATTCATGTTCCTCTTTATTGGTGAGCACCATTCTATTGCTGAGTACACTACTACATGTTTATACATTCAGTTGATGATGGGTATTTTGGCTTTTTCCAATTTGGGGGCTATTAGGAATAAAGTTGTTATAAAGTTTGTGGCCAAGATATTTGAAGACATTTCAATTTACCTAGATAAATACCAAAAAAGTGGAATTTCATGTCACAGAATAGGTATACGTTTGACTCTATGAAAAACTGCCTAGCTACTCTTTGAAATGGTTTACAATTTTCTTTTCCTAATAGAAATGTAGGGGAACAGCCTCACCAACACTTGGTATTATAAATCTTTTTAAGTAGGTATGAAATGGCAACTCTGTGGTTTTAATTTGCATTTCCTTGATGACTACTGACATGACTTACTGACCATTTCTATATTTTCTTTTGTGAACTGTCTTTTTAAATATATATACTTTAAGTTCTGGGATACACGTGCAGAACGTGCAGGTTTGTTACATACATTTACACATGCCATGGTGGTTTGCTGCACCCATCAACCCATCATCTACATGAGGTATTTCTCCTAATGCTATTCCTTCCCTAGACCCCCCAACCCCCAACAGGCCCTGGTGTGTGATGTTCCCCTCCCTGTGTCCATGTGTTCTCCATCATTCATCTTGCACTTATGAGGGAGAACATGCAGTGTCTGGTTTTTTATTCCTGTGTTAATTTTCTGAGGATGGTTTCCAGCTTCATCCATGTCCCTGCAAAATACATGAACTCATCCATTTTTATGCATAGTATTCCATGGTGTATATGTGTCACATTTCCTTTATCTAGTCTATAATTGATGGGCATTCGAGTTGGTTCCAAGTCTTACTATTGTGAATAGTGCTGAAATAAACATACATGTGCATGTATCTTTATAGTAGAACGATTTATAAACATTTGGGTATATACCGAGTAATGGAATTGCTCAGTCAAATGGTATTTCTGGTTCTAGATCCTTGAGGAATCAGCATACTGTCTTCCACAATGGTTGAACTAATTTACACTCCCATCAACAGTGTAAAAGCATTTCTATTTCTACACATCTTCTCCAACATCTGTTGTTTCCAGACTTCTTAATGATTGCCCTTCTAACTGGCGTGAGACGATATCTCATTGTGGTTTTGATTTGCATTTCTCTAATGACCAGTGATGATGAGCATTTTTTCATGTCTGTTGGCTGCATAAATGTCTTCTTTTGAGAAGTGTCTGTTCATATTCTTTGCCCACTTTTTGATGGGGATGTTTGTTTTTTTTCTTGTAAATTTGTTTAAGTACTTTGTAGATTCTGGATATTAGCCCTTTGTCAGATGGATAGATTGCAAAAATTTTCTCCCATTCTGTACATTGCCTGTTCACTCTGATGATAGTTTCTTTTGTTGTACAGAAGCTCTTTAGTTTAATTAGATCTTATTTGTCAATTTTGGCTTTTGTTGCCATTGCTTTTGGTGTTTTAGACGTGAAGTCTTTGTCCATGCCTATGTCCCGAATGGTATTGCCCAGGTTTTCTTCCAGGATTTTTATGGTCCTAGGTCTTATGTTTAAGTCTTTGATCCATCTTGAGTTGATTTTTGTATAAGGTGTAAGGAAGGGGTCCAGTTTAAGTTTTCTGCATATGACTAGGCAGTTTTCTCAACACCATTTATTAAATAGGAAATCTTTTCCCCATTGCTTGTTTGTGTCACATTTGTCAAAGATCAGACGGTGGTAGAGGTATAGGGTTATTTCTGAGGCCTCTGTTTTGTTCCATTGGTCTACATATCTGTTTTGGGACCAGTACCATGCTGTTTTGGTTACTGTAGTCTTGTAGTATAGTTTGAAGTCAGGTATTATGATACCTCCAGCTTTGTTCTTTTTGCTTAGAATTGTCTTGGCTATACAGGCTCTTTTTTGGTTCCATATGAAATTTAAAGTAGTTTTTTTTTTCTAATTCTGTGAAGAAAGTCAGTGGTAGCTTGATGGGGATAGCATTGAATCTATAAATGATTCTTCTTATCCATGAGCATGGAATATTTTTCTATTTGTGTTCTCTCTTATTTCCTCAAGCAGTGGTTTGTAGTTCTCCCTGAAAAGGTCCTTCACATCCCTTGTAAGTTGTATTCCTAGGTATTTTATTTTCTTTGCAGCAGTTGTGAAAAGGAGTTCACTCATGATTCGGCTCTCTGTGTGTTATTGGTGTATAAGAATGCTTGTAATTTTGACACATAGATTTTGTATCCTGAGACTTTGCTGAAGTTGCTTATCAGCTTTAGGAGATTTAGGGCTGAGATGATGGGGTTTTCTAAATATATAATCATGTCATCTGCAAACAAAGACAATTTGACTTCCTCTCTTCCTATTTGAATACGCTTTATTTCTTTTTCTTCCCTGATTGCCCTGGCCAGAACTTCCAATACTATGTTGAATAGGAGTGGTGAGTGAGGGCATCCTTGTCTTCTGCCAGTTTTCAAAGGGAATGCTTCCAGCTTTTGTCCATTCAGTAGGATATAGGCTGTGGGTCAGTTATAAATAGCTGTTATTATTTTGAGATATGTTCCATCAATGCCTAGTTTACTGAGAGTTTTTAGCATACAGGGGTGTTGAATTTTATCGAAGGCCTCTTCTGCATCTATTGAGATAATCATGTGGTTTTTGTCATTGGTTCTCTTTATCTAATGAATTACATTTTTTGTTTTGCATATGTCAAACCAGCCTTGCATCCCAGTGATGAAGCTGACTTGATCATGGTGGATAAGGTTTTTTATGTGCTGCTGGATTTGGTTTGCCAGCACCTTATTGAAGATTTTCACAACGATGTTCACCAGGGATATAGCCTGAAATTTTCCTTTTTTGTTGTGTCTCTGCCAGATTTTGGTATCAGGATGATGCTGGCCTCATAAAATGAATTAGGGAGGAGTTCCTCTTTTTCTATTGTTTGGAATAGTTTCAGAAGGAGTGGTACCAGCTCGTATTTGTACCTCTGTTATAATTCGGCTGTGAATCCATCTGGTCTTGGGCTTTTTTTGGTTGGTAGGCTATTAATTACTGCCTCAGTTTCTGAACTTGTTATTCATCTATTCAGGGATTCAACTTCTTCCTGGTTTAGTCTTGGGAGGGTGTATGTGTTCAGGAATTTATCCGCTGCTAGATTTTCTAGTTTATTTGCATAGAGGTATTTACAGTATTCTCTGATGGTAGTTTGTATTTCTGTGGGATCAGTGGTGATATCCCCTTTATCATTTTTTATTGTGTCTATTGGATTCTTCTCTCTTTTCTTCTTTATTAGTCTGGCTAGTGGTCTATTTTGTAAATCATTTCAAGAAACCAGCTCCTAGATTCATTGATTTTTTGAAGGTTTTTCATGCCTCTACCTTCTTCAGTTCTGCTCTAATCTTAATTATTTCTTGTTTTCTGTTAGCTTTTGAATTTGTTTGCTCTTGCTTCTCTAGTTCTTTTAATTGTGATGTTAGGGTGTCGATTTTAGATCTTTCCCACTTTCTCCTGTGGGCATTTAGTGCTATAAATTCCCCTCTAAACACTGCTGTAGCTGTGTCCCAGAAATTCTAGTACGTTGTGTCTTTGTTCTCATTGGTTTCAAATAGCTTATTTATTGCTGCCTTAATTTTGTTATTTACCTGGTAGTCATTCAGGAGCAGATTGTTCAGTTTCCATGTAGTTGTGCAGTTGTGCAGTTTTGAGTGAGTTTCTTAATCCTGAGTTCTAATTTGATTGCACTGTGCTCTGAGAGACTGTGAGGATTTCCCTTCTTTTGCATTTACTGAGGAGTGTTTTATTTCCAATTATGTGGTCAATTTTGGAATAAGTGTGATGTGGTGCTGAGAAGAATGTATATTCTGTTGATTTGCAGTGGAGAGTTCTGTAGATATCTATTAGGTCCGCTTGGTCCAGAGCTGACATCAAATCCTGAATATCCTTGTTAATTTTCTGCCTCGTTGATCTGTCTAATGTTGACGGTGGAGTGTTAAAGTCTCCCACTACTATTGTGTAGGAGTCTATGTGTAGGAGTCTTTGTAGGTCTCTAAGAACTTGCTTTATGAATCTGGGCTCTCCTGTACTGAGTGCATATATATTTAGGATAGTTAGCTCTTCTGGTTGCATTGATACCTTTACCATTATGTAATAGCCTTCTTTGTCTTTTTTGACTTTTGTTGGTTTAAAGTCTGTTTTATCAGAGACTAAGATTGCAACCTCTGCATTCTTTTGCTTTCCATTTGCTTGGTAAATATTCCTCCACCCCTATATTTCGAGCCTACGTGTGTCTCTGCATGTGAGATGGGTCTCCTGAAAACAGCACACCAATGCATCTTGAGTCTCTCCTAATTGCCAGTCTGTGTCTTTTAACTGCGTCATTTAGCATGTTTACATTTAAGGTTAAATGTAATGTGTGAATTTGATCCTGTCATTATGATGATAGCTGCTTATTTTGCTCAATAGTTGATGTGGTTTCTTCAGAGTGTCGATGTTCTCTACAATTTGGAATGCTTTTGCAGTGGCTGGTACCTGTTTGTCCTTTCCATATTTAATGCTTCCTTCAGGAGCTCTTGTAAGGCAGGCCTGGTAGTGACAAAATCTTTCAGCATTTGCTTCTCTGTAAAGGATTTTATTTCTCCTTAGCTTCTGAAGCTTAATTTGGCTGGATATGAAATTCTGGGTTGAAAATTCTTTTCTTTAAGAATGTTGAATTTTCGCCCCCACTCTCTTCTGACTTGTAGGGTTTCTGTAGAGAGATACACTGTTAGTCTGATGGGCTTCCCTTTGTTGGTAACCTGACCTTTCTCTCTGGCTGCCCTTAACATTTTTTCCTTCATTTCAACCTTGGTGAATCTGCTGATTATGTGTCTTGTGGTTGCTCTCCTCAAGGAGTATCTTTGTGGTGTTCTGTGTTTTTCTTGAATTTGATTGTTGTAAGTTGGAGAAGTTCTCCTACATAATACCCTGAAGAGTTTTTTCCAACTTGGTTCCATTCTCTCCATCACTTTCAGGTATAGTGACACTTTCAGCTATATACTTTCAGGTATAGATACTTTCAGGTTTGGTCTTTTCACATAGTCCCATATTTTTTGGAGTCTTTGTTCATTCTTTTTTCTTTAATCTTGTCTTCATGCTTTATTTCATTAAGTTGATCTTCAATCTGTGATATCCTTTCTTCTGCTTGATCGATTCAGCTATTGATATTTGTGTATGCTTCACAAAGTTCTTGTGCTGTTTTTCAGCTCCAAAAGGTCATATATGCTCTTCTCTAAGCTGGTTACTCCAGTTAGCAATTCCTCTAATCTTTTTTCAATGTTCTTATAGTCTTTGCATTGGGTTAAAACATGCTCCTTTAGTTCAGAGGAGTTTGTTATTATCCACCTTCTGAAGCCTACTTCTGTCAATTCGTCAAAATCATTCCCCCACCAATTTGTTCCCTTGGTGGTGAGGAATTGTGATCTTTTGGAGGAGTAGAGGCATTCTGGTTTTTGGAATTTTCAGCCTTTTTGTGCTGTTTTTTCCTCATCTTCATGGATGTATCTACCTTTGGTATTAGATGTTTGTGACCTTTGGATGGGGTTTTTGTGTGGAAGTCCTTTTTGTTGATGTTGATGCTATTCCTTTCTGTTTGTTTTGTTAGTTTTCCTTCTAACAGGCCCCTCTATTTCAGGTCTGCCAGAGTTTGCTGGAGGTTCACTCCAGACCCTGTTTGCCTTTGTATCACCAGGTGAGGCTACAGAACAGCAAAGATTGCTGCCTGTTCTTTCCTCTGGAAGCTTCATCCCATAGGAGCACCTGCCAGATGCCAGCTGGAGCTCTCCTGTATGAGATATCTGCTGGGAGGTGTCTCTCAGTCAGGAGGAGAAAGGGTCAGGGACCCACTTGAGGAGGCAGTCTGTCCCTTAACAGAGCTCGAGCTCTCTGCTGGGAGATCCACTCCTCTCTTCAGAGCCGGCAGGCAGGAATGTTTAAGTCCGCTGAAGCTGCACCCACAGCTACCCCTTACCCCAGGTGCTCTGTTCCAGGGAGATGGGAGTTTTATCTATGAACCCCTCACTGGGACTGCTGCCTTTCTTTCACAGATGCCCTGCCCAGAAAGGGGAAATCTAGAGAGGCAGTCTGGCTATAGTGGTTTTGCTGAGCTGCGGCAGGCTCCACCAAGTTTGAACTTCCCAGAGGCTTCGTTTACACCGTGAGGGTAAAACTGCCTACTCAAGCCTCAGTAATAGTGGATGTCCCTTTCCCCACCAAGCTCGAGCATCCCAGGTTGACTTCAGACTGCTGTGCTGGCAGAGAGAATTTCAAACCAGTGAATCTTAGGTTGCTTGTCTCTGTGGGGGTGGGATCCACTGAGCTAGACCACTTGGCTCCCTTTCCAGGGGAGTGCATAGTTCTGTCTCACTTGCATTCTAAGTGCCACTGGTGTATGAGAAAAAAAAACTCCCACAGCTAGCTCAGTGTCTGCCCAAATGGCCACCCAGTTTTG
Organism: Chlorocebus sabaeus; assembly: GCF_047675955.1. Classification (NCBI taxonomy): domain Eukaryota; kingdom Metazoa; phylum Chordata; class Mammalia; order Primates; family Cercopithecidae; genus Chlorocebus; species Chlorocebus sabaeus. The sequence goes on from NC_132910.1 coordinate 32,507,525, forward strand.
TGCTTGAAACTCGGGGCCCTGATGATGTAGGGACCCAAGGGAATCTCCTGGTCTGTGGATTGTGAAGACCATGGGAAAAGCTTAGTGTCTGGGGCCGCAATTCATCATTCCTCACAGCACAGTCCCTCATGGCTTCCCCTGGATAGGGGAGGGACTTCCCCAACCCCTTGTGGTTCCCAGGTGAGGTGACGCTCCGCCCTGCTTCAGCTTACCCACTGTCCAACCAGTACCAGTGAGATGAGCTAGGTATCTCAGTTGAAAATGCAGAAATCACCTGCCTTCTGCATTGAGCTGCAGACCACAGCTGTTCCTATTTGGCCACCTTGCCAGCTACTGTGAAGTAGTTAAGATGTTGACCATTTTAAAAAATTGATTTGTCTTTTTATTAGTGATTTGTAGGAGTTCTTTACATATTCTACATACAAGACTTTTGTCATGTAAATATATATTGCAAATATTTGTATTCTAAGAAGTATTAGCCTGCCTCAAATTGTGAAAATATTACCCTATGTTTATGTCTAAGTGATTTACAGGTCTAAGATTCATCTAGAATTAATTTTTGTATACGGTTTGTGGTGGGATTTAGGTTAATTTTTTTCCACATATGGATATCCAGTTGTTTCAGCAATGCTTTTTGAAACAATTCTTTTGCTGACTGTACGTGTTTATTTCTGGACTTTATTCTATTAGATTGAGTTATTTGTCTTTTCCTATACCCATATCATACTGCCTTGATTACTCTAGCTTCATAGTCTTGATATTTATAGTATCCATTCTTTAATTTTGTTCTTTTTCAAAGTTTCTTCTAATCATTTCACATTTCTATGTAAATTTTAGAATAAATGTCTCCATTTCTTTAAAAATGGCTGCTCAAATTTTTAATGCAGTAATACTGAATCTTAGATCAATTTGAGGAGAATAGCTTATCAAATATTGAATTATCTGATCCATGAACATAGTATATCTTGCCATTTAGTTTTTTTCAGTGATATTTTGTTGGTTTTAATGTAGAGGTCTCATACTTTTTACATATTAAATTTACTCAAAATTATTTTATAATTTTTAGTGTTATGAAGGTTATTTTATTTCACTTATAAATTTTTATTGCTGGTATATAAAGCAGAATTTATATTTGTATATTACTTTGTACCTATAATCATACTTAACTTACCTCTTGTTTCTAGTACCTCTTTGGTAGAATCTTCACACTTTTCTAAATAAAAATTCACATTGCAAATAAAAACAGGTAACTTCTTCCTTTATAATCTTTGGGGATTTCATTTATCTTTCTTAGTTTACTTAATTTGCTAAGACCTCTATTACAAAGTTAAATACAAGTGATACGAGGAGATATTCTTGTCCTGTTCACAACCTGATAAAAAATGCTCACTAATTTACCATGAGGTACAATTTTAACTAAAGGTTTATTCCCCATTCCTTATACACTGAAGAATGTCCTGAAGTGAACAGCTGTATAACAGCTGTTTTAATATGGATCTCACCCAGCATGGTTTCCTTTTTACAAAGCTTGAATATCTACTCTTTGTTTATTTTCAATGCCTTCAGTTATGATTAATCTTATCAAGAGGGTAGTCCAATGCAAGCTACTCCACCATTAATGAAAGCTTTCATTGCATATATAATTTCAATCATTACACTCTTAATTTCTTGTTAGATGCTTTGTTAGTTTCCTTCCATACCTGTTAGATCTTTTTCAAGTTTCTGATCCTTGCTCATTTTTTATCCCTCTCTTAGTTTTAAAACATATTAGATGTATTTACTGTATAGTCTATATCTGATTACTCCAATAAATGAGGCATTTATGTGTCTGCTTCTGCTCTTTTTGTTTCTGAAAACTAATGCCTATAGTAGCTTTTTTCCTCATACATTTGTGTTTTTTAATGTTGGCTTATGTTCCCCAGAACTGTAGATCCAGTAGTTCTTTGTGTACCCGAGTTAAGAGTATATTCTTCCAGAAAGAATATACATTGATTCTTGGGAACTTGGGCATGCCACTAACATAGATCCATTTCATTTAAATTCTTGCTTAGATTTTTCCATCCTTGAAGACTGGGCACCCAACCTCCACTAAGACCAGCCTGTGGCCAAGAACTCTTAGGGATAGGTTTCTATTCCTCTACCAAGAGCCAATAATGAGAAAAGCATGTTTCTTTGCATGTAAGCTGTCATGACAAATTTGATATTTATTTCTTGTTTCCTATTTCTCCAAGAGTTTAATCTATGTGATTCCTGGTTTCATGCAATGTTCTCTGATTCACCTACCCACACTACATAGGTCCAAAGCTTGGTCTCCTGTTCCCAGAGGGCACGGCTACTAAAATCAAACCTCTAGACCACCTAGGATTGCTAGGTGCACGTAAGATGGCAGCTTCAATGTGTGATTTCCACCAGATATTGCTACTCAAGTTTGGTTTCAAACCCCAGAGGAATTCTCATGTTGTCTTATAAACTCAGCCATATATTTAATGCTGCTTTTTATGTTTCATCCAGTAGACATTTTGTAGTGAGAGGATTTCAAGACATATAGTTTAATGCATAGCTAGAAATTGAAATATTTAATATTCACTTTTTAATCACTGAAGGCTATAGTTCTCACTCTTTGTTTAGCTGATTGGTAAGTGAATTAGTAAAATGCATAACAGCAGTTATTTATTGAGCTCTATGCCTATACATCTGAAATATGTTTTTTAAAAAACAGCTTTTTAAGAAAAATCAGTAATGAGAAAAAAGAGATGGAGCTACTGAATTGTCTGCATTCCTCATGTTGGCTTTACTTTTACAATACTCCAAAGAGTTTCTGTAAAGAGATGTAGGAGGCATAACCAATGAAGGAATTGTGAAGAACAGAAGCGATTGGGGTCTTGTGTTAGTACCTCACCAGTTCTCAAAGCTATCTTTCATGGATAAAATAAAGCTTGAATGATTAAAAGTGTTTCTTGGAAGTTAGCCAGATTTCACATGAAAGGGCTTTTATTTTACTCTTTACCACCGAGAAAAAATATCTTAGCATTTACACATAATAAATTTAATTCATAAGGCTGAATTCTACAACTATAACATGTGGGTGATGAAACCTATCTAACCTATCTTATAGATTGTTAAATAGATTAATCGTAAAATGTTTAGCATAGTAGCTTTAAATATAGTAACTGCCCATTAAATTGTAGCTATCTTTATTTCCTTTTATGGAAGTTCTGAAGTGAGAAACTTTAATCTTTGTAAATGTTAAGTTCAGAGATGGTGTAACGTCCTTGAAGTAAAAATGGACTCAGGTAAAAGCCTGGGTTCCCTATTCTAATGGGGTTCCTTCCCAAGGTCCAAAGTGCCTTGCTTTCTCCTCAGTTATGACTGTCCAATCTATTACAGTTTCTCACTGAAAGCAGTTTATGT